>NC_135215.1:15370102-15385102 GCF_052324685.1 Brachyhypopomus gauderio | reverse complement strand
GGAGCTTCTGTCTCTTCCAGCACCAGTGATGACGCACTACTGCAGTCTTGAACATTAGGAGTGCAGTTACAGCTAGAATCCCTGCAGCACCAAATACTAAACAACGCGAGCGGCACTTGGTTGGTTGATCTGGTAATAAACACATGGGTGTCTGATGTGGTGGTTGATCTGGTGATAAACACATGGGTGTCTGATGTGTTGGTTGATCTGGTAATAAACACATGGGTGTCTGATGTGGTGGTTGATCTGGTAATAAACACATGGGTGTCAGATGTGTTGGTTGATCTGGTAATAAACACATGGGTGTCTGATGTGTTGGTTGATCTGGTAATAAACAAATGGGTGTCTGATGTGTTGGTTGATCTGGTAATAAACACATGGGTGTCTGATGTGATGATTGCTGCAGTTCATTCTCATATAATAAGTGACAGGAAGAAATAATCAAAACTTCGCAGCACGGACATGTTCCTGATTTGGTATAATACGCAGCTTGGCCACTGTTTACGTAAAATGGCCTTGCTTGTTCATTTAGGTTGTACTCTTACGAACATACAAAGCAAAAAGAAGCAGATATGATGCAAACATAACACGCAAACATGAACTAACTCACAAAGACATGAGAAAACTCTTAAACTCAGTTCAGCTACTTCTGCCTGACAGAAATACAGTAGTGAGTCATGCCATGTTATTTTGGTATAAGATATTGATAAAAGAAAGGGGAAAATATGTAATATAATTTAGTCTAACTTAACAGTCCCAGACCCAAGATCAAACTGACAAATAATACATACAACTTCATGCTATTAGGGCTATGCACATAAAAACAGAGAGAGAAAGAGAGAAAGATGCACATGCCTCACCCATTAAACCAAACCAGGGACTGAGGGCTGGAATGATGAGTCACTCTACATCCCTCCTTCAGTGTTCTGTCTTCTATCATGACATAATGAAGAGAAACGAAAGCAAAAAGGAACGGATCATCACTGAAACATCTACAAGAACTCTGACATCATTAGTGTCTGGACTGCAATGCATGTGTCCTCATAACCACACACACACACACACACACAGACACAGACACACACACACACACACACACACACACACACAGACACACACACACACACACACGCACACACACACACACACACAAATATACATATAGATCTCTAAAGCCTCAGTTGCACAGAGAAAAAATGCCTTTATCAGATTTGCCATAAGGAGGATAAAATGAGGCTTTCTAGGCAAAAAGATAAAAAAGACTAACAAAGGTGAGTCATCAAGGAAAGGTAGAATGAATGAAACATTTGGGCAGAGAGAGAGAGAGAGAGAGGGAGGGAGGGATGGCTGCAGGATTTTTGTAATCTCTTGGGTCATAGTATAAGCGGACGCAGGCAGAGACCTTACCTCACTGCTGACGTCAAGACCAAACTTTCGTTGCTTTTCTGTGAGGTTTATCTTTTCCTACCTGTGTGTCTCTTTTTCTCACACGTGCACACACGTGCACACATGCACAACACACATGCACACTCACGCTCACACAAACACACCTTCGAATACATGTTTGTTGCTTGTTGAAATGAACATGCAAATTGTGTGCATCTGGTGCATTAAACCTCAGTGTATAAAACAGATCTGTATTTTCCAGCATGAACAAACACAAGCGCACACCCCAGGAGCCTGAGAGGGGGCGATTAAGACTGATCCCCGGTAAGCCTAGCGTACACAGTTTGAAGGCATCGATCAACAAATTTGCCTTGTAACTTCTGAAAAAATACTTCTCATCTTGATGCTATGGTGAATTGGTAAGAAAAAAAGGATTTGCATCTAATCCAACAATCATCCTGATTAGGATCCCTCTTCCAAACCAATGCCGGCACGCATGTTATTGTTGTGATGTGGCACTTCTGAAAACGTCTGAGTCTCAACACTGTCTGTCACATCAAGCATTGCGGCCTGACAGTAGTGTTATGTGGGTGTGCGGGTCAAGGTATACGTCAGCACTTTCTCGCTTAAAGAGTGGATTAGCTAGCTGACGTCTCAGGGTGAGCCCATACAGGGTGATGAGAAACAGGAGCATGTCGGGTTTTCGTAGGAAGAGGAGTTGCTTTGAAGTGCCAAGGTTAAAGGGCTTTCAGAGAGAAATAGGTCTGCTCAGTTATTCCACACATGACCATGTCAGGTCAGCAGTGTCTGAGTGGTGTTGATGGGACTGGGAGAGGACTGGTGATGGGGACTGGGAGAGGACTGGTGATGGGGACTGGGAGAGGAGGACTGGGAGAGGAGGACTGGTGATGAGGACTGGGAGAGGAGGACTGGTGATGAGGACTGGGAGAGGAGGATGGGAGATGAGGACTGGGAGAGGAGGACTGGGAGAGGAGGACTGGTGATGAGGACTGGGAGAGGAGGACTGGTGATGAGGACTGGGAGAGGAGGATGGGAGATGAGGACTGGGAGAGGAGGACTGGTGATGAGGACTGGGAGAGGAGGATGGGGGATGAGGACTGGGAGAGGAGGATGGGAGAGGAGGACTGGTGATGAGGACTGGGAGATGAGGACTGGTGATGGGGGACTGGGAGAGGAGGATGGGGAGAGGAGGATGGGGGATGAGGACTGGTGATGAGGACTGGGAGAGGAGGATGGGGGATGAGGACTGGTGATGAGGACTGGGAGAGGAGGACTGGGAGAGGAGGACTGGTGATGAGGACTGGGAGAGGAGGACTGGTGAAGAGGACTGGGAGAGGAGGATGGGGGATGAGGACTGGTGATGAGGACTGGGAGAGGAGGACTGGGAGAGGAGGACTGGTGATGAGGACTGGGAGAGGAGGACTGGGAGATGAGGACTGGTGATGAGGACTGGGAGAGGAGGACTGGTGATGAGGACTGGGAGAGGAGGATGGGGGATGAGGACTGGGAGAGGAGGACTGGTGATGGGGGACTGGGAGAGGAGGACTGAGAAATGAGGACTGGTGATGAGGACTGGGAGAGGAGGACTGGGAGAGGAGGACTGGTGATGAGGACTAGGAGAGGAGGATGGGAGATGAGGACTGGTGATGAGGACTGGGAGAGGAGGATGGGAGATGAGGACTGGGAGAGGAGGACTGGGAGAGGAGGACTGGTGATGAGGACTAGGAGAGGAGGATGGGAGATGAGGACTGGTGATGAGGACTGGGAGAGGAGGAATGGTGATGAGGACTGGGAGAGGAGGACTGGTGATGAGGACTAGGAGAGGAGGATGGGAGAGGAGGACTGGTGATGAGGACTGGGAGAGGAGGATGGGAGATGAGGACTGGTGATGAGGACTGGGAGAGGAGGAATGGTGATGAGGACTGGGAGAGGAGGACTGGTGATGAGGACTAGGAGAGGAGGATGGGAGAGGAGGACTGGTGATGAGGACTGGGAGAGGAGGACTGGTGATGGGGGACTGGTGATGAGGACTGGGAGAGGATTGATGATGTTTCAAACTTTGATGGATTTTAGTAGCAGTTCAGTTCTCACACTTCAACTCAGCACAGAAAACAAAACATGTGTTTCAGAAGGGAAAGGCATGAACCATGTTCACAGAGGAAAAGTGTGGGGATATTCGCCATCCCTGCGCAGCAGCACTCACGTTTTACTTAGGGTACACAGTAAGCAATTAGCTTAGCTAAGAGAAAACACTCGACAACCTTCTCTGGTAGCTGGCACAACTTCAACTAACTTAAGTCAGCCGTTTATTCAAACATAAAGCGTGGTGATGATACGCGTGGGCATATACATTAATGCTGATGTCATCACGTCATACATTTCTGATTGGATGCTGATTAACATGGCTTTGCCCTAATAACAAATGTTTAACAAAAAGGTTCAGATCTTGTCATTTCAGTCCAGGCCATTAGGTAAGGTGGGTGGGGGTGGGGTTAGGGGAAGATGGGATTGGGGGCGTGGTTAGGGGAGGATGGGGATTGGGACGGGGTTAGGGTGGTGGGGGTGGGGCTAGCTCACAGCAAAAAAAGGATTTGAACCCTTTTGAGGGAGTGGACACATCAGCTGGCAGGTGCGCTGGGCAGAGTAATAACCTATTCAAGCAGACTGAAAAGAGGGAGAGAGAGAGGGAGAGGGAGAAGGAGAGAGTGAGAAAGAGAGGGAGAAGGAGAGAGAGAGGGGGGAGAAGGAGAAGGAGAGAGAGTGAGAGGGAGAGGGAGAGGGAGAAGGAGAGAGAGGGGGGGGAGGGGGGGTCTGCCCGTGCCGTGATTGTAGAGTGTGCATTAACACCACCAGCACCCACTGTCTCCCTGCACATCCGCTTGTGCCACACTGCATAGTGATGGCAACATTACCAACACATCACAGCCCTCACTAGCTGGACCAGCTGCAAGCACCATGGCCTCTGGGGCAGGCTGCCGTGAGCAGGCACTTATAAAGCATCTCTGTGTGTGTGTGTGTGTGTGTGTGTGTGTGTGTGTGTGTGTGTGTGTGTGTGTGTGTGTGTGTGTGTGTGTGTGTGTGTGCTGGCAAATGAGAGATACAGGAAGGTAATGCATATTATGTGCTAGCAGGGTCTAGAGGCTGCTGCCAGACGTCATGGTGACAAGGCGTGGAGCCCCAGGGAGCCCAGCAGCAGAGTAGCGTCTGGCTATCAGTTTATTACACACACATGGGAACGGGGGACTCAGATCACCTCCAAGACACATCAGCTTTATTAGTTCTACCTGCTGATGCAAAACCTTCTGGTCTGAATTACTTTACTCAATCAGAAAGGAACAATGCAGATGGTGTATAGGACAGAAGGACGTCAGCATTTTAAGTATCCTGCCACACAAGAACTCAAATCCCAGAACTCAAATCACAGTCTCTGATGCCTGCGTCCTGCTGATTTTACATCTTGATATTACCAAGGGACCAGGAGGTTCCAGAGGGCACAAAGAGCTCACTGAATTGTTGAAATAACTTCATAATCTGGTAATCACAGGGCTACATTTGAATGTGAGGTCCAGATTTGATTGCTAGTGTCTGACCACACAGTAAGTGAAATACATATGTATTGATTGATTTATTGGTTTATATGTTATTGCTTTAATACCTGCCGTACAAGCTAACCCATACACTCATTTCCAAGGCGGCGGGAGAGCAGGGCTCAGCCCTCACCGAAACCCCTCCAGTTCAATGTGTCGTAAGGTGACGGGTATAGCACAGCACCCGATGCATGGCAAGGCCTCTGGGTGAAGGTGCCCACCCCACTCACATCAGGGACGGCGCCTGGGCACTAAAAGTGAACAGAGAACTTGGATGACCTCACCAGGTTTCGTTTAATAACGGGTTCATTCAGACCGCAGCAGATCACAGCGTGTGTCAACCATAATCGCCCAGCCATCAGCGGGAGATAATTGGAAGGAACCAGCTTAATGTGGAATGTACAGAATTGCCTTGGGGAATGCAGCCGAATCATGAATCAGCCACAAGAGTGTGTGAGTAACAGAGGAAGTTGTCCAATTTTCCTCCCAGGAATGAAAGAACAATGAAATCACCTGAATTAGAACCCACTCAATCAAACGTATGACACACTCCTAGTGGGCAGACCGCTGGAATGAGGAAGTCCAAATGGGGACCTGAAGCGAAGTAAACTCACTCCTCATCAGGAACCTTAGTTCCATTTTCATCTCCGTGCTGCACGTGTTGCTGTATTCACAGGCAGAGAATAAAGCCTAATTACACCTTAATCCAGGGGTCACCAACCTTTTTGAAGTTGGGAGCTACTTCCACGTTGGTGACCCCTGCCTTAATCTCATCTCATCATGTCTGTTCCTGGTGGCCTCAGTCACCCAGTGTTGATACAGCCACTGTTAAATCAGAATCATTTTGTCAAACCCTCTTTCTCTGCAGTGCAACTTTGTGGTAGATACATGCGCAAAGTGAAGGAAAAAATGCAACTCGTCGGGGGACACCTCTCCGCAGGATAGCTCTCTGCAGGACACCTCTCTACAGGACACCTCAGACACGCAGAGTCAGAGCGTTCTCAGATGCAGGCCGCTTGATCCTTCAGAACGCCGATCCTTCCATAAGCTGGTTTCTCCAGACTGGGCGGGTCATTGCTCTTCAGTCTACTGGAGGGTCAAGCTCTGCTCAGCTGATGGCGGTGGCAAACTCCTGGGTTTACATTAATTGCTTTTACTGCAGCTTGTTATTTACTCAGAGTTGTGTAATAAGTGACATTTGGAAGCAAGGCCTTGTCTGAAAAGGCTCCGTCCTAGTTCATGTCTGGCGTCTACCCAAGTCCCTCTCCTGATCTCTGGTGGTATGTGAGGTGTTGATGCATGACATAGATGCGATAGAAAGATGCCTCTTTTTTGACTTTTGTAAGTCGCTCTGGATAAGAGCGTCCGCTAAATGCCATAAATGTAAATGTAAATGTAAGTCACAGTGGTTGCAACTGTATAGAGTAAGAAAGGCAGTAGTCAGATGTTTAGGTGTATAAATAGTAACCAGAAAACAGGGAACCACATGGGACCAGGAGGGACAGGAACAGGAAATCAATATAAAGACATCCAGAGCTCATGGAAACACATTACTACACAAACTACACAGGCTGCTGTCAAGATGCAGATGGAGAATGATAGGGAGGCTACACAAACATGAGACAAAACTAACACCGTGACCACACCCTTAATGCCCAGAACAGAACCACGCCCAGTTCTTGAAGTGCCGCAGAAATCCAAAGAAGGGCCAGGCTCTGTGGAGCAGGATGGCACCAGCTGTGAAGAACACCATGTCTGGGAATGGGTCAGAAGCAGATCTATCAGACAAAGCAAAACTGAGATCAGACAAAACACAGCTGAGATCAGACAAGGGGCAGAGAAGAAAGCAAAAGTTACAAAAGTTGCAAACAATTATCTATCCATCTATCTATCTAGATAAAAGTAGTAAAGTTGGCAATAACAAGCTTTCTGTTATATTCATTGCATAACTGGTCACAAGCCCTATTTATACTTTGAGAAGAATAGGTATTGGGCCCATTGTTTGCCTAAACTATTATCTTCCTCAGCTTTAATGGCTCTTGTTTCCTACTGGAGTTTGGAGCTGCCTGAACCTCCAGTGAATTAAAGCATGCTTAGTCAGTTCTAAATCAGAGGAATAATTTCTTTTAATGTTTACTGATTCTTCTGATGAGCCCACTGGTACAATATGTTCAACCGTGTCATCACCAATTATGATCTTCCAGTCAAAAATAGTAGAGTTTTGTCTTTTTTGGGCACAGGAAGTCGAGGTACATTACGGAACATTCTAGAAATTGTTCTGCAGCTGCCGTCATTAGCTCCATCATCGATGAGGCTGAGCGAGATGGTTCGTGAGTGGATGGGCAGGTCTGCGTTGAGACGCACTGAGCACGAACACTGAACACTCTTCTTCTCCTCTGTCCAGCAACCCACGTGGTGGTCTCAGTCCCCCATACAGCACAAACTGTGGTTTAAAAGTCACTATCCTCGTTATGGAGCAAAACATGCAGTACAATTCAACCATTTTATATGCCAATCATCAGACTTGCAATTAAATGTGAAAGCCTAAATCAATTTCTCTCCGTGGGGTATCTTATGGTACTGTGCCTCTGCCTTTGTCTGCAGTGGGTCTCTAAAAAAGCTTGTGAGAATATGCAACAACTCTACAGAATGAACGTAGTCTTCTCAACTTGGAAGGCAAGTGAAGCAAATTCAAGTGTGTACAGTAGTGGGCTGTGGGCCATGATCGCCCAGATGATGTCACTGTGCTAACTGACCGCTGTAGCGAGAGGTTCAAATGATGCCGAGACTGAGGATGTTTATTGAAAATAGTGTGGTAGTGCTTAGCAACACAGACCACAAACACACACATAACAGGGATTCAACACAAAGACAAGCACCAGGCACACTGACACACATTAAATACACTTACATAAATGAGAACAAAGTTCAAAACATAACAACAACAACACAAGCAACAAGTGCGACGACTGAACACACACACACACACACACACTTAAGGAAATACATATGTGGACACAAATGAATGAAACCATATTTAGACATGCCCAAAGGGAGGGGTCAGAGGCTGTACCATGACACATTCTAAGCATCTAAGTCAGTGTTAAGTTCTCCAGCAAAACGATTTTACAGTAATCAATTCAAGTTCCAGCATCTATAGGAGGACACCATTAAAGCAAAGATTTTAGAATCATAGCAGCTCCCTCATCATGAAAGTCAAATTAAAGATTATTCAAGAATTGCCCTCTGGAATCAATGAAGTATCTATCTATCTGTGATGATCGGAGGAAGCTGATGCGACAAGGTGCTTTGTGGTGAAGCATATACTTTTAATTGATACTCAGTGAAAGTTCAGCACGGATAGCGCAAGCACTCACATACATGACTCACACAGGCACGAACTTTAGACAACGACGAGCACGAGACATTGCACGAACGCACACTAAATAGGTGAAGAACACATTCCACAGTGATCATAAGACAAGGCACAGGTGAGACTAATGAACACGCTCACAAACAACCCACACCCACTAAACTACAATTATGGACATAACTAGACGCAGACAACATAATAACACGCCCACAAGGAGGGGTCCGGAGCTGAACCGTGACACTATCTATGTATATATATATCTATCTATCTAAAGGAACACAAATATTCTTCTTATTTTTTACATTATTTACTAAAAGGTGGGCAATAGATAAATGAGAATGAGGAAAGAGATAAAAAGTAGACAGAGAGAAAGGGACAGAGAAAGACAGAGAGGGACAGACAGAGAGAGAGAGACAGACAAAGACAGAGGGACAGAGAAAGAGAGAGGGGGGGCAGAGAGAGAGAGGGACAGAGAGGGACAGGCAAAAAGAGAGAGAGGGGACAGAGAGAGAGGGACAGACAGAGAGAGAGAGGGGGGACAGAGAGAAAGAGAAACAGAGAGAAACAGACAGAGAAAGAGGGACAGACAGAAAGAGAGAGGGGGCAGAGAGAGAAAGAGCAGGACAGACAGAGAGAGAAAGAGAGAGAGAGAGGGACAGAGAGAAAGAGAAACAGAGAGAGAGAGGGACAGACAGAGAGAGAAAGACAGAGAGAGGGGGACAGACAGACAGAGAGAGAGAGAGGGACCTTTATCACTTAGGGCAGCCTTTATATGGCTCAAAAGAGAGATTGTCAAAAGTCTTTAGCAGCTTGTTCCTGCACTACTTGATCTGCGATGTAAACACATCTTCCTTGTGACGTCATATTAGGTATTCAGATTTCTTCTTCTGTTTCTCCCACACAATGTAAAAATACAGCCAACCTAATTTGCATTATGTTGATCAATCTGCTTAGTACATCATGCACCTTGACATGCATTTTTTGTTTAATCAATAAACACTTGAAAATGACACATATATGTTACATTTAAACTTTATATCTGATGTGGAAAAAATATCTTGTGACGTGCATAATCAAAAGCAGAACTGTAGGAAGTAATAACAGGGTGAGAGTCTGACTGTCCTCATTACACACACAAACGTTGAAATGCAAGCTAAAGTTTTATGGCTGCCATTTTGCCATGTAACCAGATTATTCCTCTCTGATTTCTAGTTTGCTGACTCCAGACTGTTATAAGGTTAATGAATGCAGCGATGCGTAAGTGTAATGATTCTGCATTTTCCCTAAACAAACATCACTCATCTCCCACCTCCACAATCTCCCCTCTATTACAACATTGCAGTATCAGAACAGTACTTCACTACTTTAGAACAGTTCCTCACTGTTCTGATTCTTTAGAACAGTACTTCACCCTTGTGATTCATTAAACCAGAACTTCAACCTTGTGATTCTTTAGATCAATGCTTTAATTTAATGATTCTTTAGAACATTGCTTCACCTTAATGATTCTTTAGAACAATGCTTCACCTTTATTAGTCTTTAGAACAATGCTTCACCTTTATTAGTCTTTAGAACAGAACTTCATTGATGTGGTTCTGAAGCAGTTTCCTTCTCTTTACCTGCGTGACTCAACACACTGCCAAAAGAATAAACGCAACATGGGTTAAAGGACACTGGACTACCTCAGGACACGGAGGAGGAGGGACTATGTTCAGCCAGGGTTGGGCCGGGACATTTTTATTATTATTTTATTTTTATTTACTCATTTTTGGCCTGCTGCCCCTACCCCATTCAGAGGACTATTAAGAAATGATTTGCAATTATGTATCATTGTGAAGGAAGGCAAATAAACATGAGCAAATTAACAGACTAAACAACCAACAATGTGTTCTTTAAAACTACCAGCAGTGTATGTATAATATATGCAAATTATTGTTATACAGGAATATTTTTTGTAAATTCAGTGTGTGTGTGTGTGTGTGTGTGTGTGTGTGTGTGTGTGTGTGTGTGTGTGTGTGTGTGTGTGTGTGTGTGTGTGTAGGAGGGTGCATGTGAGTGTGTGTATGAGGGTTTTGTGGTGGTTCTGTATAGTGTGTTGTGGGATTGGGTATTGGATTTCAGTCTTCTCTTCTCAGTGGTGTTGATTTGATGGGATGATAACTGTTGCAGAAAATGAATAACTGTATCGAGTAGTTGCGTTTTGGATGGAGACAGATGGGTTTTTTTCTTCCATTACTGAATTTTTCCAATCTTAAATATAATGATCTATGATGTATAATGTGAGAATGTATTGACTCTTGTGAATCCAATTTTAAACATATTTTGTGTAGTGTAATCTGTGGATGATTTTATATAGTTGTTGTAGATTACTGCTTGTGACCACTGGGAGTGACAGATCTTCCTCCATTTGTTTTTCCAAATATTATAGGGTCGGGTTTAAGAAATATTATGTATATGTTTGATATTTTGTTTGGAGAAGATATGTTGATAAAATTATAAATTGCTGAGGGTTGTGACGCTCGCAGAAAGGAGGCACGACGAGCGTCTCAAGGTGCAACACACAACGTTTATTAACGCACACACGAAAAGCCCAGCACATACGGTGCAAGCATGCTAACGCATATGCTTGCACAGGCATGAACTTTAGACAAAGACGAGCACACGACACTGCGCGAACGCACATTAAATAGGTGAGTTACACAGACCCACGTGACCTCGAGACAAGGCACAGGTGTAACAAACGAACACGCTCACAAACAACCCACACCCACGGAAGTACAAACATGGACATAACAGCACGCAGACGACGTCATGACACGCCCACAGGGAAGGGTCCGGAGCTGTCACCGTGACAAGGGTACATTGATTGTATTGAGGCGTTATGTTCAATACTTTAATGTCTAAGCTTTTATAGTAGAGCACAGTAATGATTTTAACTGGTGGAATTTGAGGAATTGATTGCTACCAATGCCGTAATTCTGGATAACATGTGAGCGTGATACCAGGATGTTGTTGTGCAATATGTGTTTAAAATGTGTGATGCTCTTATCAAGTCATGAGGAAAAGTGCAGTGTTTTCATATTCATAATGCCTGGCTTGTCCCAACATGAAACAATAATGCTGAATCAAAGTGTGTAGTTTGTGGGTTCGTGAAATTTCCACCAAGCTGTCAGAGTTGATGCTACTGTTAGAGTTTTCAAGCAGACATTAATTTGAGGGATTTGAGTGTGAAAAATGGTAGGTGAAGTATCCGGCTTTGTTTGCTTCTGGACCTAATAAGACACCCAGGGCAGCCCCTCAGAGATTAGCCTCTCAGAGAGGGTCATCAATGAGCAAACACACAGATAAAGTCTGACAGGCATACATTCTATTCATTTATCCACTAAGAGGACCTGTATAAAGCACAAATGCAGAACCAAATATTGTAATAACTGCCCAATAATGTAATATCACCCAGCAATAAAATTGTGCACTTAATTTAGTAAAAAATGTAATACAGCCTTATAATATAATTGCCTAGTAATATAGTATAGGCCATAGTATTGATCATTAATGAAATGCCTTAACCCTGACTCTAACACTGTCACGCCCGGAGCGCGGCGAAGGACGAGACAGAAATCCTCAGCTTTGACGGACGTAACGTTTATTGACAACAGATATTGCACACTTGGCGCACGTAAAACGTGTAGCAACACAAACACATGTATGACTCAAACAACGACAAGCACAGGACACTGCGCGAATGCACATTAAATAGACAAACCACCTCAACCCCACGTGATGATGAGACGAGCCATAGGTGAGACGGATCATCACAAGACGCACCCGCACCCACGGAGATCCACAGACGCAGACGAGTAGACGCAGACAACGTAAACACACGCGTTGTGAGCTCCCCTCCTCCTCTTCCTCCATCAGTAGCTCGCTGTCCGTGTACTTGGTGAAACCCGAGAAACCCTGGAGCTGAAACATAAAAACAGACAGATTAGCTCGCCTCCTGGGCGGGACCCTGGACTGACTGGGCCATCAACAAGATGATAACCACGCCCCGGTCGGTCACAGGGCCCTCACGCCCTAACCGGCCGTTTGAGCCCCACCGCTGTGTGCGGACCGGAAGCACATGGCCCAACACACGTCACAGGTATGGATGTGTGCAGGCTGCCACACTGGGGTGCGACCACGGCTTCCACCGACCACCTCCCAAACCTACCTCTTCGCTCGAAGCTGACCCCTGCCCTTTTCGCTAGGGGTCACCCCAGCCTGCTGGGGAGTGAACCCCTCCCGGGGCCCCTCATCGCAAGGTGAACTCCTCCACCCAACCCAGGAGCGCAAGAGACCAGGGCCCTGGCAATGCGCAACAGGGGCACGCTGGTCACCCCAAGCTCGAAGGGGAGGGTCTCCTCCTGGAGACCCCACAAGGCCCGGGAGTACCGCAGTCCACCACCAGGAGCAACCTGCAACACATCACACACACACACACACACACACACACAGACAACACACAACACAATACGCGCACCTACTCTGACCTTTGACCCCCCCCTTTTACCCAGGGGGGAGGGGACCCCTTCTTGGCATGAGGAGACACCCTGTCTATACACCCCAGGCATCCTCTGCCTACACAAAGGGGTACAGGGTCTCCTGACGGAGCAGCGCCTTCTGAGCCACATGTTGTGGCTCAGGAACCCCATAGCTCCCCCCCAAAAACATATTTAGGGGGGGCCCCTCCGGGGAATAACAAAACAAAAACACAAACACAACATTTAACATATATGCACCTAAGACGCCCTCCATGCCACACCCAGTGGCACACACACACTCGCTCACGTCCGCGTTGTTATTTAGACAATACAACGTACACACATACACACACACACACACACACACAGACGATAACGAATGACGGACGAGCGCAATGTGAGGTACCGGCAGTTTCGCTGGGTGAGAGTGGAGTCCACAGGTCCCCAGCTCTAGTCACCGCCGTGTTACGAACGGGTTTTACACAAACACAACATTTAAACATGGCGGGACGAGTGGGGACAGACTCAACACACTCTCAGACAACACACGACAAACACACAGCACATAGACAAACACTCACCACGAGACATGACCACAAACGAAGGAGAAAGTAAAGGAGATTGGCGGCTTCCGAAAGGTGGCTGGTTATTCTGTGACGGGCAGGGTGAGCACCTAAAAAGGAAGCGATCACGCCAAGTCTCAGGGAAAGAGGATGGTTTAATAGAAAGTGCGCAAACCAAAAACCCGTGACATTGTTCCAGATGAAGGAAATAATAACAAGCAGTCAACTGGTACAAAGACAAGACATATACACACGAATAAACGACCCTCAGGTGAGACGGATCACAGGTCCCGCCCACCTGAGGGACGAACATCACGTGACCAAAACAGGACAGCTGCCGCTGTAACCGGGGGCGACCGGCAGGGGGCCCCCCCACAACGTGACATTTATCTTCTTTTATCTTTAAATAATTGTATCTTTTTTTATTGCAATAATTGTAATCTTATTGTAATCTTAATGTAAATCTTTAAAAAAAAAAATTATGTATTATGGGCAACACCTTCCCAAGGTGATAGACCTCGGGTCGTAATAATATTCTTTCTTTTCATGTGTAAAGCCCTTTAAATGTCAATGTGTATGAAAGGTGCTATATAAATATAAATAGTCACAGTCAGGACGATATATTACATTTTAGACAAATTATTAATATGTTGGGTTTGATTACATTGTTGACTGACTTCAGTGCAAACATTTATTATATTTCTGTGTTTATTTCATTATTGGAACATTATTACAATAATGAGCTTTTACACACATGAACTGTACAGATATCACACACTATTACTTCTAAAACTAGAAAGCTTGTGCTTCTAAAACCTATTTTGAGAAGCATTTAATCTATGTCCACACCTTCAGGACTGAGAGAATCATGTGAAGTCTATGATATTTTCCTTTTGACGTCAGCTTTTATGAATTAGAACACATGAGCATGCAGGCGTGAGGCGCTGAATTCTCAGCGAGGGTGTAATGACTTGTATTTGCAGATTTATATAGCCCATCGATCTGGGAGCTCAGTGAATCACATAATCATAATGTATGTGACGGCGTGTCGGACCAGCTGCCTGAAGCTCAGATGCAGCCCCAACACAAAAGCTCACTGGTGACGAAGAATGAGAGAGAACACAGCCTGCAGGTCTGGGTTCCTGTCACAGCAGAAGGCCGCTAGCTTTATCACGCTAATATATGAGGTGGGTGATGAATCATCAGGTCCGCTAATTAGCCCACTTGATTGGCTATTTAGGGGATCTCGTCTTGACCTGCAGATCCTCCCAATAAGAGAGCATAAGAACAGTCATTGACATGGTGGCATGGGTGATGTTTTGCAATTGTGCATGTCAAATATTTGTGAGCATTATTAATTAGTGACAAAAGCTGAGAGTTCCTCACTGGGGCAACTGAAATTCTCATATAACGCATGAAGGGGAACACGCAGGAAGCCAATAGAGCAATGGGGGAAACATTCTTTCATATGGACATTAAAAAAAAACATAAAACATACTGTATAAATATGTGATTGTGTTTGTATCATCAATTCCTTGATCCTCTTTCAC
>NC_135215.1:15325102-15367602 GCF_052324685.1 Brachyhypopomus gauderio | reverse complement strand
TCTATCTTTCTCCACCTATTTGTATCTCTCTCTCACACACACAAATCCTTGTGCGCTGAGTTCTCAGCAGCCCTAATCATGCCCTGGTCTCTGTGGTGACTGAGCCATGCCTTGTTCAGTACAGATAGCACCAATCACATCTTCATTCTCTGTTGAGCTCACATTCAAGATGTTCAGTAAAACAAAATATCCCAACCACGTCAAACACACACACACGCACACACACACACACACACACACACACACACACACACACACACACACACACACACACACACACACACACACACACACACACTTTTATATTATGTCTTTCCTGTCCAAAGTGATACACCAATTTAAGCCAAATGCTCTATCACTGTGGACTTATTTCACTGACAGATAAGATTGATAAGTTTGACACCTTGAACAGATCCACGGGTTATTTAATGCTTAGTGTTTTTCCTGCATTTTTACCACAGTGACAGCATGTGCTCGTTTCATTCATCTTGATTTAAATATGGAGATCAAACCTCCTCCACTACTTCCCTACACACACTTTTGTCTCCGAGGTTGACTAAGCGGAATTGTGTGCATTCCGCTACCTCCCCCTTTAGCAGCATCTCCACTCTGATTGGCTGGAGTTGCAATGATGCGTTAATGGAGCTTGACAGTAATTGATGCTAAATGTCATGTAGTGCTGCTGATTACCCCAAAGGAGGTAGGGAGATGGTTTAGGATTGACAGGGGAGATTTGTGAATGAATAAGACAACCGAAGCGTCATGGTTTGGCTTCCTGGGGCGCTGTGTTGTCTCAAAGAAGACAAATTTAGCTTGGAGACCTTTAAAATATGATAAGTGAGCAATTAGTGTTGTGACTTACCAGTTGTTAATTGGAAGGGAGATTTTAGGGTGTTTGAACCAAACTGAACGGTACATCTGGACACTAATGAATTAAGGAGAACCGATGGAGCAGTGGTTTCGATTCAAATGTTTTTAGCAAATATGACTATAAGAGATGACACAAAGTACATCACTGTAAACAGTGATTTAAAAGCAATATACACCATTATGCTCTATTACATATACCATTATATACACCAATAAACACCATCACATATACCACTATATACACCATTATACCCCATCACATATACCATTATATACACCATTATACCTCATCACATATGCCATTATATACATCATTATACCCAATCACATATACCATTATATACACCATTATACCCCATCACATACAGTGGGGAAAATAAGTATTTAGTCAGTCACCAATTGTGCAAGTTCTCCCACTTAAAAAGATGAGAGAGGCCTGTAATTGACATCATAGGTAGACTATGAGAGACAAAATGTGAAAAAAAATTGAGAAAATCATTTTGTCTGACTTTTAAAGAATTTATTTGCAAATAATGGTGGAAAATAAGTATTTGGTCAATAACAAAAGTTCATCTCAATACTTTGTTGTATATCCTCTGTTGGCAATGACAGAGGTCAAACATTTTCTGTAAGTCTTCACAAGGTTGGCACACACTGTTGCTGGTATGTTGGCCCATTCCTCCATGCAGATCTCACGTTTCATCTTCATTGCCCTTGCTGATGGAAGGAGGTTTGCACCCAAAATCTCACAATACATGGCCCCATTCATTCTTTCATGTACACGGACCAGTCGTCCTGGTCCCTTTGCAGAGAAACAGCCCCAAAGCATGATGTTGCCAACCCCATGCTTGACAGTTGGTATGGTGTTCTTTGGATGCAACTCAGCATTCACTGTCCTCCAAACATGACGAGTTGTGTTTTTACCAAATAGTTCTACTTTGGTTTCATCTGACCATTTGACATTCTCCCAATACTCTTCTGGAACATCCTAATGCTCTCTAGCAAACTTCAGACGTGCCTGGCTTAAGCAGGGGGACACGTCTGGCACTGCAAGATCTGAGTCCCTGGCGTCGTAGTGTGTTGCTGATGGTAGCCTTTGTAACGTTGGTCCCAGCTTTCTGCAGGTCATTCACTAGATCCCCCCTTGTGGTTCTGGGATTTTTCCTCACCATTCTTGTGATCATTTTGACCCCACGGGTTGAGATCTTGCGTGGAGCCCCAGATCGAGGGAGATTAGTAGTGGCCTTGTAGGTCTTCCATTTTCTGATTATTGCTCCCACAGTAGATTTCTTCACACCAAGCTGCTTGCCTATTGCAGATTCAGTCTTCCCAGCCTACAATTCGGTTTCTGGTGTCCTCCAACAGCTCTTTCGTCTTCACTATAGTGGAGTTTGGAGTGTGACTGTTTGAGGTTGTGGGCAGGTGTCTTTTATACTGTTAACGACTTCAAATAGGTGCCATTAATACAGGTAATGAGTGGGGGAAAGAGGAGCCTCTTAAAAAAGAAGTTACAGGTCTGTGACAGCCAGAAATCTTGCTTGTTTGTAGGTGACCAAATACTTATTTTCCACCATTATTTGCAAATAAATTCTTTAAAAGTCAGACAAAATGATTTTCTCAATTTTTTTCACATTTTGTCTCTCATAGTTGAAGTCTACCTATGATGTCAATTACAGGCCTCTCTCATCTTTTTAAGTGGGAGAACTTGCACAATTGGTGACTGACTAAATACTTATTTTCCCCACTGTATACCATTATATACACCATTATACCCCATCACATATACCACTATATACACCATTATACCCCATCACATATACCATTATATACACCATTATACCCCATCACATATGCCATTATATACACCATTATACCCAATCACATATACCATTATATACAACATTACACCCCATCACATATACCATTATATACACCATTATACCCCATCACATATACCATTATATACACCATTATACACCATTACACATACCAGTTTATACACCATTGCCGAACACATGGCTTTTGTTAGCCTATTTTTAGCCTATTGTTATTTGCCATTATAAGATATCCACTGTCTTTAAGATATCTTACAAAAAATAATATGAGAATCTGATATTATGTACAATCTTAATTAATGTCTCTAAATCTGGTCCTGTCTACAAAAACTAGTTCCTTAAAAATGTTTATCAAAAAAGCATTGTGCACATGCTGTGTAATGTGATATTTATTGTAATTATAAGTAATTTTTTCAGAATTTATATAATGTGTGTATTATTACAGTATTATTATTTTAAATACAACAAAGCATTTAAAATATCTCTCCTCTCCTTATATCATCTTATTGAGGCTTTGTGGACTATTACAATAGATATGCTGTATAATGTTTAATATGTTTTTAAGGGTCAGTGATGGTGTCATAAATGAAGAGGTTTATCTCTGTCCCTAATATCTGAGTTCCAGTGCCCTTAAGGTTTAAGGTGAATTTTTTCAAGGTTGACCCAGCCAAGTGTTATTATCTGCTTTCAAATGTGTTTTTGGATTTTATTGTATGTTTTGGGTTTGTAGGAACATTAATGACTTTTCTGGTGTGTGACTTCACTCAGTGTCTAATTTTGGTTGTTTCTCTGCTAAATAAAACCAACAGTCAACAACTATTAGTGAACAGTGTAATGAAGGCGGAAGACACTAGAAAGTTATTTTTGCATGTGAGCGCCATAATCTCCTCCAGGAAGAGGCAATTTTAGCAGCACAGACTCTTCTGCCAGAGCCCGGGCGGGGGGTTGGCCTGTTGGGTGATGAGAATGCCGTTCATGAGACAAGTACACAGGGCAGCCTTCACCAAATATATGCCCTATGCTATTGTTGTATGGACACAGATGGCAACTGCCCGTGCGTGTTTCACTGTGTGTGTGTGTGTGTGTGTGTGTGTGTGTGTGTGTGTGTGTGTGTGTGTGTGTGTGTGTGTGTGTGTGTGTGTGTGTGTGTGTGTGTGTGTGTGTGTGTGTGTGTGAAAGAGAGAGAGAGAGAGAGAGAGAGAGAGAGTAAGACTAGTCACTGGGCGAGGGCATCTTACCCTTACATTTGCAAAACCTGAACCGCCTCTGTACTGAGTTGGAGCTAAAAATAGGATCCAGCTGAGCAGCCCTTAAAGGCCCAAATTGCCCCTGTGCTCAGCCCATTTGCCCCTGTGTTCAGCCCAATTGCCTGAGCTGTGACAGGAACTGTGGGTCAGGAAGATTAACATCACCATGTGCTCTAATTGGTTTTCTCTTGCATCAGAATCATTAAAGACATCCCAGTCAGAGGGGAGGATGAGTCAGATACAGACCTCACTCCTAGATAATTCTGTGCATTGTTCCGGAAGGTTCTCTTCCAAAGCCACACTAAGCACATCCCTCCCATTAAACTTTATAACCACTATATGTCAGATATAATACCATTAGATCATGTTGCCGATAGTACAATATCAAACCTCATTTGGACTCTACTCAACATGAGCCTCCAGGTGATCGTTCATATCACGCATCATATCGCATTATGACGTTGTTCCTGGTGGGAAACTAGTCATGCAGCCTGGTCCAAAACTCCCACTACACACACAAGACAACAACAACAAAAACGTTATTCTATACCATCAAGAGCTTTAATTGTACGTACTATAAAAGTACTTTTACATCTGTTACACCTTGACCTCAGAACTCTAGACCTTCTGCCTGATGGAAGTAGCTTAAATTCACCATGGAGAGGGTAGCAAGGGTTTCTACTGACATCTCCTTACATGTTTATTGAAAATATCTTCAGTGGATTTTCCCCGTTTCCCCAGTGAAATCTGCTGTTCCCTGATAATCTTACTGGCTCTGTTTAGAACCATCTAACTGGTTTCTGTTCATGTTTCAATTTACCATAGCAAACTTTCAGACCACTGTTTGACCACTAACCCCAGGTCCTGTAAGTGACCATATCTTTGGCTTTTCAAACATCATGCTTCAGAAAATTGGGTCAGCTCATAAAATTCATCTACAAAATGTCCATCTACTGTTTTAGCTTCTTATAGGAGACTGACAATAACTGAATAATTTGTAAATTTGATAACATGTCTGTTCTTCTGCTGTCTCCAATAATCAAAAAGAAAAAAAACTGTAAAAAGGAGACCACACACTCTTGTGGAGATCCCGGGAAAGGTAAGCGCTGTTCAGACACTCTGCCATTAACCTCTGACTCTTTTGGGCTTACACATTAGAAAATGTAAAATCCCATTTGCAGTGGTAATGCTAAGATTAAAAAGACACGAAGCTTGTCAGCCAGAACATGCTGCTTCGTGGTATTAAGAGCAGAAGAAATATCAGGTCCTAAAAGCCCTGCATGAGACCATGTTTGATCCAGGTGCTTATGGGCAGTTAAATATTAGTGTACATTTGACCATATACATTTGTAAATGTATGTTTTGCTGCTTTGGGAAGGCAGTCAATGAAAATGTCACAATAAAAACATACTTACATTGAAAATAAAGACTTACTTAGCAGTCAAATGGTTTTGGACCTCTCTGTTTTCTCTGAAAGTACACTGCAACAGATCAAGCAGTTGCTCTACCATATTGACCAGATGCTTGTGGGCAACAGATTCTTTCCACAGAGTAGGGACCCTTTACTGCCTCAAAGATATTGATAATATAACAAAAGATTTGGCTCAGATTCTCAACACAGATCTTTAAGCATTTTTATTCTATCAGGACCCAGGAACCCTTTTAATATGCTGGGCCTCCCTCAAATGACAATAAGTTTGTATTTCTACTGTCAGACAAATTCAAATACCCTGAAATATTGTTAAATCAAAGAATTAAAATGATTAAATCTGTTAGCTAACTCAGCGTGACTGTCAAACGAATTGAATCGAATAGGTTTACAAACGTGTTTGCCCTGATCAGTTAAGGTTCTCATGTCAGTACACATTGGTTTAAGATAATTACAAACTTTCAATTTTGTCTTGAGCTTTACTTTTCTAATCTCTATCCTTAGCTGCTTTTTAACTGATATTTTCACCAACAGAACAATGGGCAAAGATGGTGTGTCTTCAATAATTGTGACGTGTTTCGTGTAATCCATGGCTTGTTATTTGGGTGCTTGATAGACTTAGCTGGATTTACCAAATCTCCACAAAAGACAATATAACAAGAAACCACCTGTGTCAGTTCATCGTCGTCATTTGAATGAATTACAATGCTTCAGTCTACAGAATCAAAATATCCTGCAGCTATGATGGATCATTCACATGTTGAAGGTTACTTCCATGTACTGAACAGAACTGTGTTATTGAAGACTACAGCCTGCTCGTTCTCTGTCATGAACATCCTGGTATTTAGTTCCTGAGTTGGGTCAGGTTTGTAGCATCACACTCTCTTGGATCGGCCTCCCTCCATCCAGGTCCCACAGGCCCCTGTGTTCTCTTCACCAGCACCTGACGTGTTGGTCGGTCTGTGAGTTGGATCAGGTGTGTTACACTGGAAAGAAGGTATCGGGTGGGTGTGTCAGCAGGACGGGCAGTCAGAGACACACCGGCTGTTAGCTCCCAACAGCAGTGCTGGCCTGACTGGCCCTCCACTGTGCCTCAGATAAAGGACTTCAGGAGAGCTCGAGCAAAGCACGTGTAAGCACTTCTCACAAACACAGACCCAACACTACAGTGTTGTTTTCAAGTTGTCTTATATATTTTTAGCCAAAGTGACCTACTGTTCTGTTCAAGTACAGTTAAAGCAGTTGACGGCCCCTCACTCAGGGGCCCAACAATGGGAAGTGTTGGAGCAAGGGGGCTTAAACACACTTAAATTGACTTCTGGGCCAGTATGGTTAACACTGAGATACCACACCTCTTTCACTCTGCATGCTGGAGAGATTGTAACACAGCATGCAGAGGTCTTCAACCTTAGGAAATGAGAATATTATTCTGTGTATTATTCTGACATTCTGTTGCTATGTTTGAATCCACTCCAAATTCAGCCAATGCGAAGCAATACATGGTCTCAGAGCCACTGATTGGGTTCTGGTCAGAGTAGCATGACCTTTGATCAAGTGACATGACATGACAAAACCAGCCCATAATTCTCCACTGAACAATATCTTATAGTATATCTAAACTTCTTGTGTTTTCTGGACAAACATCAATGAATGATTTTATGTGAATTACGTTTATTACATGAAAAGTGAACTCTTTTCCTATTGAATTATCAGGGGGGAGAGCATATTTCTAATATAAGGTCATTCTGCTGAATCAAAAGACTGCAGAGAGGCCTGTGAGAGGGATGTGTGGGGCATGTGAATGAAGAAGGAGAGAGGAAGGGAGAGGAAGAGGAGGAAAGGAGGAGAGATGTGGGGAGGAGGGGAGGAGAAGAGAGGTGAAGAGAGGAGGGGAGAGGAGGGGGGAGGAGAGGAGGAGAGAGGTGGAGAGGAGGGGAGAGGAGGGAGGAGGAGAGGAGGAGAGAGGTGGAGAGGAGGGGAGGAGGAGAGAGGTGGAGTCAAGAGGGGAGGAGGAGAGAGGAGGAGAGGAGGGGAGAAGGAGAGAGGTGGTGAGAGGAGGAGAGAGGAGGACAGAGGTGGAGAGGAGGGGAGGAGAAGAGAGGTGGAGAGAGGTGGAGAGAGGTGGAGAGGAGGGGAGAAGGAGAGAGGTGGAGAGAGGAGGAGAGGAGGGGAGGAGGAGAGGAGGAGCTCTTCTACTGTGTGGAGGCATCTACTCTGCTTCCCTCCTGCCCTTCACCAAGTCAGCCATAGAAGAGAGACAGAGGGAGACAGGGACAGAGAGACAGATGGAGACAGGGACAGAGAGACAGAGAGAGAGCGAGATGGGGATAGAGAGAGAAACAGAGACAGGAAGGGACAGAGAGAATCCTGGCTGGTATCATACCGCTGTTCACAACCTAGTGAATTAGCTCTCTCTCTCTCTCTCTCTCTCTCTCTCTCTCTGTCTTTCTGGTAAATTCTCCTGTTTAGTTTTAACTACATCCTCTTTTTTTTGTCTTACTCACAGACAAAGAGAGGAATGAAGAGGGGAGAGGAGGGGAGAGAGATGCAGAGGGAAGGAGGGAGAGGGAGGAAGAGAAAGGGAAACAGATAGAGAGATAGAGAGAGAGAGGGAGAGAGAGAAAGAGAGAGAGAGAACTTTCACTCTGTCACAGGAAGTCCATAGCTGGACCTGCCAGAGTAGTCAGACTTGTTGCCATGGGAACAGTTCCCAGCTGTTGACTGTCTATGGAGTCAGGCTAGAAGCAAACCCACAGGAAAGCGACCAGAACTCCAATTATATAAGCCCTAGTGCATGTTTGCTCTCACTCCGTCGAACCCTGTTTCTGTGACGCAAGCGATATGCAGCGTGGAGAAAAAAATAAAACTTCTGCCTCTTTTCATCAAGCCCGACATACCCAGACGACTTGAAGCAGCGGCCAGACTGAGCCAGCAGACACAGGCCTTTGTTAAGAAGGACATTGCTCCCCGCTACAAATCCTGCAAAACATCCTGAGTGTTGTCTGCAGCATGTCTGCACCATGCATTGCACAGACCAGACCCTAATACACAGGGCAGGTCTGCGTCATGCACCATGCGATGTGTCTGATTGGTAATTACACTGCACAGAGCTGCTAAATGCTACCTAGCCATGCTAGCGAGGAGCGGCCTGACTGGGTGATGTGTGTAGTGAGCCCTTGTTGGCTTAAACGTGCACAGCCTCGTAAGTGCATAATACCTGCTGCAGGTGGATGTGGACATGGTGACGTCACGCCACGGGGCTGGGGCATCAGACGCATCATCAGATGCATCATGGGAAGCATTGCTTCTGGCAGCCGCATTCTCGCTGGTTGGGTTTGTTGTTTTGGCCCTGCACTGGGTTGTTTGTTTAGTGTGTTTCTGTGCTTGGTCAGGATCTGCTGGGGTTTTATGCAGAGGAGCATAGAGAGACCCACGCTGTCACCACCCACATCACAGACCACATGGTTAGTGGTAAATGCTTATTTTGCCTTTGGGTTACATCTCAAATGCGTGAGCCTCTAGAAGGGCTTAACCAAACCCTCCCAACCCCCATGCCAATCCATCTCTGTGTGGCACTAAAAACTTCTGTTTGAGGCTTTGAAATTGAAATCAAACAAGATCTGAAACTATATGATGTGAAAAAAAGAATAATAAAAAATCAAACAACCTAACAACTAAGCAGTTCAGTTTTTAAACTTCACTTCCGGTACGTGTAAACAGACATATGCTGCCACCTAGTGGTCACCTTGGATACCACAACCTCTGCATCTCAAGGCCACAAAGAAGATAATTTTATGCTGCTGGTACCTGATTACAATAACCTAGGTGAAATTGAGGAGGGTTTTTTATGTTTCTGGGAAGTAATAAATGTGTCATAATGGCATTGCATTTAAAGCCTAATGCCATCTCAAAGAAGTTCATAAATCCACTTAGTGTGTCAATCACATTCTCACCTCTCCTTACAATGTGCGTCGCCATGGAGATACCACGTCAGTGATGTCACTAATAATCGAGTAATTAAGAGATGGAGCTTCCTTTCACCTGAAGCAGATGCCTTTAGGGGCAGGGATGTGGGGGGGTATTGTATTGTAAAGATCACCGCTGAGCATGCTGGGATACATCTGCTGGGGTCTCACAGGGACCATGCACTCCTCTAACCTGAAAATGCATAATAACCTACATCTGCAGGCTGCGTGGAGGAGTGGTGTGTGGGGCGGTAGAAAGGGCACTGCAGCTCAGTCCTGCGTGGTGAATCCATCCCAGCTGCTCAGGATTCCCCGCTAGGGCTTCTGGGAAGGTTGCGGTCTGCTGTGAGTGTTCTGGGTCATGCACCCCAGGCCTGGGTGAGCATGTTTACAACAACACAGCCATGATGAGGACAGATGATGAAGTGCGTGCCACACGCCTCTTTACCATCATCTGACCAATACACATGCAGCACTGAGGTCAATATATTGACTGGCTTTGGTGGCCAATAAAAAAGAGTTTGATTTTTGTTCTCCTGTAGGAAACACACACAGAACAGCAGAAAACACACAGAGAATAGCAGAAAACACACACAGAACAGCAGAAAACACACACAGAACAGCAAGAAACACACACAGAACAGCAGAAAACACACACAGAACAGCTGCACTGTTTCAGGAGCCCCAGCCACTGTCCAAGGGCCCTATGACAATGAGGCATGATGGATCAACAGGAAAGTAGTACAGTTGTCACTGTCAGATCAGAGGAGCAATTACACACACACACACACACACACACACACACACACACACACACACACACACACACACACACACACACACACACACACACAGGACTACAGTTATGAAGTTGTATATGATCAGGTATGCATTCCCTAATTAATTAAATGAAAAGAATAAACCTGCATGCTCAGGTGTGCAGTGAGAGGCATCTGTGCAGGTGCACACTTAGCTAAGTGACTAAGTGATGCTACTGCATTAACACAGCATTCTGACCCAGATATGATTGTTATTCATACATATTCTCTCCCCCCCCCCCCCCCCACCCCACACATACACACACACTCCTCTCTGCTCCTTAATCACTCCTTCCCTCGGTCACACCTCTCCTCTCTTGGTAATGACAGAAATGTAGAGGTATGGGGGAAACAGCCCAGTATGTGACGCACAGCGCACAGAGAGAGAGAGAGAGAGAGAGAGAGAGAGAGAGAGAGAGCAGTGTCTCTGACCTTCTCAACAATCATTCATTACTTTGTCTGCCATGCTATTATACATATTGAATATGCATCAGTGGTCACACCAAATAGAGGTGTGTGTCATTTACATGAATTACCCTTTCAGTGTTACACACAGGCTGTTTTGAAACACAATGTGTGTGATGTTGTTTTTATGAAGTATTGAATATTTAAATGTATTCATTTATGTCACAACGATTCAAAAGAGGCTGAACCTCTTAAGTCTGTTCCAGTCGAGCTCTTCTGTCATGCTGGAACCAATCGTACGCTCTGATTCTGCACCCAGCACGCTCTCTTCCGTTTCCTGGAAACCTAAAAGGCGCTCCAAACTGTGTCGCTATGCACGCAGCCGACGAATGGCTAATCAGTGGAGGAGAGGAGGCCCCTCCCCTGTCTCATGCCTCAGAAGGACAGGCTCCTCACAGCTCGCAGATGACAACAGGTGGGAGATGTGATTCAGAGATATTTCCCCAAAGAAATGCTCTAATGATTTAGCCCTAGGTCTGGTTTTAAACAAGCACTCAAACTTCTCCCACAGAAAAACCAACACAAATGTAAAACAAATTGAACTGACTTCTTAGAAGTGGTGAATACATCTACAAACTGAAATTATTGTTTCAGTGTGAATCTGAAGTCTACTGAAATCATTTTGCAAAGGTCTGTTGCCAAAAGTGGAATCTTTAGAAGATTGCACAGTCTTTCCCACGATGATAGGGAACCTCAATAATGCTTCTGAGCTCTGGGTTGACTTTACCTGCAAAACTCAGCAGGCCAGCACTTACCGACTCAGAGTGTGCTCTTGTGGGCAGGAGACATAGAGAGAGAGCGGAAAGTATTCATTAAAGGAAACTCCAGCCAAACTCCGAGAGCAGCTCTGACGTGAGCCGGACTGAGACGTGGATGATGGTGGCCTGTGGGTGGGGGCGAGCAGCCCTGCTATTAAAAGGCTGTGACGGCATTTGACGCCAGGGGGCGTGAGCCATCTCACTCAGGGCTCATGCGGCACACGCTCTGGAACCGTCTGACATCACCGACTGAGAGATCAAGAATGTGGCCCTTCGGGAGTCTGCAGAGTTACACAGGGCAGAGCATTCTCTATAACAAAGACTTGATCTAGTGGATGTGAATCTGCTAAACAGCGCATGGCAGGTTATATATTATGTGATTCAATTGGTGCTGCAGTGTTGTGATAATGTCCAGGTTCCAACCGAGCATTACATCTTCTGTTATAATTGCTGACCCTTAATTGGACTGTGTTAATAAATGAGAGTGCTAAAGACCAACTCATTACGGGAACAGCAGGAACCCCACCGTACCTAACCACTACCTTCAGCCACGGGAAAGCAGTACTGGACAAAACAGAAGAGAAGCAAGAATATATCTCTTAAATCTACACTATACCATTTCTCTAGGCCAAAGTATTACAAGATTTTGTTCCTATTTTTTCACTCTGTCTCTCTCTCTCTCTCTCTCTCTCTCTCACACACACACACACACACACACACACACACACACACACACACACACACACACACAGGCACAGGAAATGTGTGATAAGTCAGTAATGGTCATGTACCACCAGGGGGTGGGTGGCTAAAAATCTTTTGTAAGAGATGGAAATGGAATAAATGGTCCACAGAAGAAAAGTGGACGTCAGCCCAGTGAGCGCATGTGGAGTGAGAGAGTGTGTGTGAGCAGACCTGTGACTGCACCCCTGGAGCACCAGCAACAGCCAAGATGCAGCTTGACTAACGTGAGCAGAACACGTACACGGACCCACGCCAGCAGAACCGATCTCTGGCTCAGGTGGAAAATAGCGCAGGGTCAGAGGTCAAAGCAGACATGAGCAAACCCAAAAACTGAACAGGAGATCCTGATGAAAGGGAACCAACCAAAAGCCATTAAACATATTGATTACTGAAAACCAGCATGTGCGCTTGGATCCCATCAAATCTGCTGCTAGCATCAGGTGTGTAACATGATCAATATGCATATTAGGAGCACCATGAGCCACTGGAGGCTTTCTTCACAGGACAAGCTGAAGAACACAAGCCACTGTGAGCCTTAATTAACAGACTACAATCTTTCTATGAACCAGAGAGAACATTTAACGATAAGAGGGCCTCACACCTGGACTCCAGGACCAGAGAGTCCGCGTTTCTGTTTCAGTCCAATTGCACATGCAACTGAGAAATGGCATCCATGCCTAATACTTCAGACATTTCGATGGGAGCAACTATCAAAGAGAGAGAGGAGATTTGGGACTGAACCTTAAACATGCTCTGTTACATTGGTGTTATGACCCTCTAGTTAAACAAGTGATGCCAACTGCAGTTATAATGAATGAAAATGCCAAATATTTAGCTACAGCTGAAGGCATTAAAGTCACATTTATGACCATTCACATCATCATCGTTGAATCTCTGAATCTCTTCACTTGAAATCATTTCCTTGTGCGGAAAAGGCAGCATGCCTGTAACGTTAGGAAGATGACTCAACACAGAGGGATCCAGTTGCAGAGATGTGTTTATTTACACCAGTCAAGATAGGGCGGTTTGAACCAGCTAAAAACTGGGAAAGAGTAGCAAAGGGAACTGCCAAAGTAACCCAGGAATAGAGGCAGGCAGATGTCAGCCCGGGAGAGCAGAACTGAACATCTGTGAGGGGGACTGGCTGGATGCGTGATCCAGGGAAGAAGCACAGGTCGATACACAAACAAATCACACAGAGAGACGCTCGGTACACGACATGGTCGGCAATACTTCTCAAAGAAGAAGTGCAGGCTAAAGACTTATATAGAGGAGGAGTGGTGGTAATGAGGACCAGGTGTGTGTCTAGTACTCTGGCAACAGGGATCGGACGCCACGTGTTGGCGCTACTCCTCTAGAGGGCGCTATGGAGCTGGAAGGGTGAAGGTCTGAGGAGCGAGTCGTGCCGTTGTCTGATGAGCTGTCATTACGTTTGCTTGACTTCATGTACCAAACCGCTTCTTTCTTCATTTACGTTTCCAATGACCCATTTATGGTGGACCCATCTAAGCACAATGGTGTCCTGCATTGTCTTGAATTCCCAGAGTTTTTCAACTGATTTTTTGCAAACGTTTTGCAAAACAGCAGCAGTCTGAAGCTTCACATTGAAATCCCTTCCATATATTAAAGTGAAACTCTGAGATGTTTCAGGCGGTGTGCTATTTCACCACATGGGCTTGAACAAGCTGATGGGAGCTCCTACCAGCCTTGACCTCAGGCAGCACTCCCTATGTACCTGCAGTCGAACCCACTGGGACACACAAGGTGCTAGACTTTACCTCCTCACCTGACATGCAGCCTGCAGGGACTCCATGCAGCAGAAACACTTCAGCAAAGCTTTGCCTGTACTGGGCCATGGGTTCCCCTTTACTCTGTTTAAATTCAACAACATTTTTTCCAATACACAAGAAACCACCAGGTTGTGAGGCAGCACAACCGCGTTGTCCTCTCACTGGGTTAAATATTGGCACATGACAATAATGTAATAATAATGTATTCTTATTGTTATCATTTTTCGTCGTTTTCTTCTTCTTTTTCTTCTTTATATCATCATCATCATCATCGTCGTCGTTGTCATTGACGTCGTCGTCGTTGTTGTTGTTGTACTATGTTGTTCACTCTGGTCTGAGGGGAAACTGGGTGCCTCTCTCACCTGCTCTGTTGTCACTGGCCACCACTGGGGCATCCTTGCTGGCACTAGCAACCGCACCCTGGCAACCACCCACTGCTTCTGCTAATGAAAAGAGGAAATGCCTTCCACAAAGCTGTTAGGACTGTGTCCAATGAGAGGACTTACGCAGCGATCAAGATGTGTGATTTTTAGTTTATTAAAGAAACATGCTGGCGTTATGAACAATAAGGCCAAGCACCTGCTCTGAAATGTATGTTTGAATTGTAATCACTTCAGAGTAGTGTCTTTCTACGCCAGTGTGGTGTGTTCTTTAACCACTGCAGCACACTCATGAATAAACATTGAACAATTATGAACACTGCAGTTCATGACAGACTCACTTAGCATTCTGTAGGCAAAGCTTGTCCACAAGCCACATCAGACAGTCACACATGGCCAACCCTTCAGTGGCTGAGTGAGCAAAGCTCATGGCATTATGGATGTGACACATGCAGCTGTTTCAGAATGACTTTGACCCCTTAACCCTCTATCCCTTAAAGTCCTTGACTTTCATTCTTAACTACAAACATTTAATTTACTTAATAATTTATATTATTTACTGGATGATGTAACTGTTCTCTTTTTTTCCATCAAATTCATCAAATGAAGTTGTGATATAAAATAGCATGTGTACTGCGTTATATGATGCGTTTAGTGCTGCCCCTGAAGTCTTTAATGAAGATATTGCAATAGAGGAGACAAGCATCTTGCTGTTCTCCTGCACGTAATCCTTACGGTATTAAAATGAATCATAAGACTGTTATAGTCAAGCTGTACCTCCATGGGCTGTGCACAACTGGATCTGATAACCCATCAGATCATTTGCCCATAGAGAGGAAAAAAGCTGCTATTGATTCTTTATACCGCAGCATTTTTAGACAAAATCCTCAGAACACTGACTCACTCACTCACTCACTCACTCACTCACCCACTCACCCACTCACTCATTCACTCACTCACTCACTCATCCACTCACCCACTCACTCACTCACTCACACACTCACTCACTCATCCACTCACTCACTCACTCACACACTCATCCACTCACTCACTCACTCACCCACTCACTCATTCACTCACTCACTCACTCATCCACTCACCCACTCACTCACTCACTCACTCACACACTCACACACTCACTCACTCATCCACTCACACACTCACTCACTCACCCACTGTCACTCACATACTCACTCATCCACTCACTCACTCGCTCACTCACTCACTCACACATTCACTCACTCACCCACTCTCACTCACACACTCACTCACTCACTCATACACTCACACACTCACTCACTCACCCACTGTCACTCACATACTCATCCACTCACTCACTCGCTCACTCACTCACTCACCCACTCACTCACTCACACACTCACTCACTCACACACTCACTCACTCATCCACTCACTCACTCACACACTCATCCACTCACTCACTCACTCACTCACACATTCACTCACTCACCCACTCTCACTCACACACTCACTCACTCACTCACCCACTCTCACTCACATACTCACTCATCCACTCACTCACTCACTCATACACTCACACACTCACTCACTCACCCATTCACTCACACACTCACTCACTCACTCACTCACTCACACACTCACTCATCCACTCACCCACTCACTTACTCGCTCACTCACTCACTCACTCACTCACACACTCACTCACTCACTCACAAACACATCAGCCCTGTCCCTTGATCAATTACCCACATATTAGTTTATTTCATTCACCCATCCCTGTTTATCTCCCACTGAGCTGTTGGGCTCTTAAGCACTTTGAGTTGTTCTTGGTGCTTGCTTTTGTGAACTTGAGTCTGAGCTGGAGCATAAAGACTTTCTAACTGGGCTGCCACAATCACACACAACATACTGTCACATCAATATGTAAAGACAGCACCTTATTGTAGTGTGAAAAAAAAATATCTCTGTGAGAGAATTTACAATTGATCAGAGCCATGAATCTCTTAAAAATATTGTAGTCTTAAGTAATACTTTAAATTATATTTTAATATTTTATACTTTTGAGAGATACACTGTGATCATGTTGCTTAGGCTGTATATAGTCTAGTATACAGTATAACCACAACGCCGTAAGCCAGCAGACAGCAATGTGTTCTTCACCTGTCTGGCAGAAAAGAAAGAAGTGAACACAAGTCTCCAAACTGAACCTCAACTAAAGGAAGCCAACATAATACAAACACAACATGCTTATGAAGGGAAAATGCAACATACCAATACACAGGTGACATATCTCCTGCATGTGAGATGTGACCAGCACCAACACCAGACAGAGGCAGCTGACATGGAGGCACCATCACAGCTTCACCCTGGCATGCTCCACACAGAAGTCAGGACACCACACCAACCAAAGCCATTGGCCATCATGACACCGCGCATCCCACAAGAATGGACACTACCCTATTTTCTTGACCGGGCCTCTCTTGGTCAACAAGGCACTCCTGGGCCCCCTTCTGTAGATTGGGCATGGAGATGGCACTACTTTACCCAGATTTTGAAAAACGTAATCTATTATTTCAGAGATTATAAGGTGGAGATGTTTTGTAACACTGAGCAGTGATTCCTGGCTTTTCACATGTGTGGTTAAGATATTGGTGTGTACCCGAGCCATCCTGCTCACAGGGTCCAGTTTGGCTACCGGTTCCTATGACAACAGAACAAAATAACTTTCCGAATAATCTGAACCATACTCTGCAAACTGCATTTGCTTGGTCCAAAACCGTCACTCAGCCTGAAGCCACTTGAAGAAATGAAGAAAGACCTCCCCAAGAAAAATAGTATGAGTGTAAAGGAGAACCTGCTGTTCCTTCTGAAGAATAGCTCTGCTATTTTGGTAGGATGGAGAAGTTCTAAGCAAAACCTTTCAGCCCTTAGGTCCTGAGTTTGTGAGAGCATCCCAATGAATGTTTATTTCAAGCATCTCAGAGACTTTCAGATAATTACAGTGTTGATCCTCAAAAATCCTCATGTTTTTGTGCTTTAACGGATAGTTTCCTGTCCTATCAATAAGCTATTTATACATATATAAATTACATTACATAATTACACAATAGTCTACAGGCTGAACAATATAAAATAAATAAAGGTAATTGGCTGAATTTGAAACAGTTTTGAAATGTTTTGAAACATTTTATCACCAAGAAAGCTAAATGTGTATTTTTTTATTCTTAATTAATTTATTTTTACTGAAGGAATAAAATATATTGCACATAATAAAGTACATATCCCCTAGTCATAGGTTAACTATCTATTTCGCCATGTGATTCTCACTCCAGCTTTGTAGGTGGCGGTAACAATATGATGTTCGGTTCACCAGTAAGCCAGTGTGCACTCTTTAGGCCACGCCCTCGCGTTTGACGGCTTACCCAAGTTGTGATGACGGCCATGACGGACGAGTCCCCTAAGTAAATAACCTAGATAGCGACAGAAATGGAGACAAATGTGAACATATAACAACGGTAGCCGTCTGCGAAGAGGATAAGGTATTGATATAATAACTATGTTACTGAACCCGAGTAAACGGAGATAGGGATTGGCTAGCTAGTTATGTAGGTAGCAAGCATTATTCAGTCGAAGCACTGTTAGCTAGGTAGCTAACTATGTTAGACGTTGTGAGTGGCGTATAAAGTGAGTAGTGAACATGTTAAAGTGTTAAGTGACTACCTCGCTAACCTAGTTAGTTACGACGTTTGCCGTCACATTAGTGGTTTATGTATCCAGCTACAGAGCAGCAGCTACTGGACAGTTTCGCCGAGGCTGTGCTGGCTGTAAACAGATTGAGTTTGACTGACGTTACTGATATGCGGACGTTATCTTGCTAGTTAATTATATACACTTATTTTTGTCCACTCATCCTGTTACTTTTAACGTGAATATCCACCGTGGTATGTCATAAGATGATATTCTTACAAAGAGCGTGATCATTTTGACTGACTTTTTCTATGGCTGTGTTCTCTCTGACAGTCTAGACAATGCGTTTTCTTTGAATATTTGATATAGCTCATAAATCCGTGTTCGTCCACAAGATTCCTCACTGGTTATCTTCCTGACCCTGTCTCTCTATAACGTGACAAAACACCCTAAGGAGTCAGACACTTTTTAACTTGTCTCTCTCGCTGTGTGTGTGTGTGTGTGTGTGTGTGTGTGTGTGTGTGTGTGTGTGTGTGTGTGTGTGTGTGTGTGTTTGAGTGAGCAGGATGGAACAAGGGGTTGTGGATAGTCCTGTGATCCTAGTCATCAAAGCACCTGATCAGAAGTATGATGACCAGACTATTAACTGTTTCTTGAACTGGACAGTAGAGAAACTGAAGACCCACCTTTCTATAACACCTTTCTTTTTTATTTACACCAGTCAAGATAGGGCGGTTTGAACCAGCTAAAAACTGGGAAAGAGTAGCAAAGGGAACTGCCAAAGTAACCCAGGAATAGAGGCAGGCAGATGTCAGCCCGGGAGAGCAGAACTGAACATCTGTGAGGGGGACTGGCTGGATGCGTGATCCAGGGAAGAAGCACAGGTCGATACACAAACAAATCACACAGAGAGACGCTCGGTACACGACATGGTCGGCAATACTTCTCAAAGAAGAAGTGCAGGCTAAAGACTTATATAGAGGAGGAGTGGTGGTAATGAGGACCAGGTGTGTGTCTAGTACTCTGGCAACAGGGATCGGACGCCACGTGTTGGCGCTACTCCTCTAGAGGGCGCTATGGAGCTGGAAGGGTGAAGGTCTGAGGAGCGAGTCGTGCCGTTGTCTGATGAGCTGTCATTACGTTTGCTTGACTTCATGTACCAAACCGCTTCTTTCTTCATTTACGTTTCCAATGACCCATTTATGGTGGACCCATCTAAGCACAATGGTGTCCTGCATTGTCTTGAATTCCCAGAGTTTTTCAACTGATTTTTTGCAAACGTTTTGCAAAACAGCAGCAGTCTGAAGCTTCACATTGAAATCCCTTCCATATATTAAAGTGAAACTCTGAGATGTTTCAGGCGGTGTGCTATTTCACCACATGGGCTTGAACAAGCTGATGGGAGCTCCTACCAGCCTTGACCTCAGGCAGCACTCCCTATGTACCTGCAGTCGAACCCACTGGGACACACAAGGTGCTAGACTTTACCTCCTCACCTGACATGCAGCCTGCAGGGACTCCATGCAGCAGAAACACTTCAGCAAAGCTTTGCCTGTACTGGGCCATGGGTTCCCCTTTACTCTGTTTAAATTCAACAACATTTTTTCCAATACACAAGAAACCACCAGGTTGTGAGGCAGCACAACCGCGTTGTCCTCTCACTGGGTTAAATATTGGCACATGACAATAATGTAATAATAATGTATTCTTATTGTTATCATTTTTCGTCGTTTTCTTCTTCTTTTTCTTCTTTATATCATCATCATCATCATCGTCGTCGTTGTCATTGACGTCGTCGTCGTTGTTGTTGTTGTACTATGTTGTTCACTCTGGTCTGAGGGGAAACTGGGTGCCTCTCTCACCTGCTCTGTTGTCACTGGCCACCACTGGGGCATCCTTGCTGGCACTAGCAACCGCACCCTGGCAACCACCCACTGCTTCTGCTAATGAAAAGAGGAAATGCCTTCCACAAAGCTGTTAGGACTGTGTCCAATGAGAGGACTTACGCAGCGATCAAGATGTGTGATTTTTAGTTTATTAAAGAAACATGCTGGCGTTATGAACAATAAGGCCAAGCACCTGCTCTGAAATGTATGTTTGAATTGTAATCACTTCAGAGTAGTGTCTTTCTACGCCAGTGTGGTGTGTTCTTTAACCACTGCAGCACACTCATGAATAAACATTGAACAATTATGAACACTGCAGTTCATGACAGACTCACTTAGCATTCTGTAGGCAAAGCTTGTCCACAAGCCACATCAGACAGTCACACATGGCCAACCCTTCAGTGGCTGAGTGAGCAAAGCTCATGGCATTATGGATGTGACACATGCAGCTGTTTCAGAATGACTTTGACCCCTTAACCCTCTATCCCTTAAAGTCCTTGACTTTCATTCTTAACTACAAACATTTAATTTACTTAATAATTTATATTATTTACTGGATGATGTAACTGTTCTCTTTTTTTCCATCAAATTCATCAAATGAAGTTGTGATATAAAATAGCATGTGTACTGCGTTATATGATGCGTTTAGTGCTGCCCCTGAAGTCTTTAATGAAGATATTGCAATAGAGGAGACAAGCATCTTGCTGTTCTCCTGCACGTAATCCTTACGGTATTAAAATGAATCATAAGACTGTTATAGTCAAGCTGTACCTCCATGGGCTGTGCACAACTGGATCTGATAACCCATCAGATCATTTGCCCATAGAGAGGAAAAAAGCTGCTATTGATTCTTTATACCGCAGCATTTTTAGACAAAATCCTCAGAACACTGACTCACTCACTCACTCACTCACTCACTCACCCACTCACCCACTCACTCATTCACTCACTCACTCACTCATCCACTCACCCACTCACTCACTCACTCACACACTCACTCACTCATCCACTCACTCACTCACTCACACACTCATCCACTCACTCACTCACTCACCCACTCACTCATTCACTCACTCACTCACTCATCCACTCACCCACTCACTCACTCACTCACTCACACACTCACACACTCACTCACTCATCCACTCACACACTCACTCACTCACCCACTGTCACTCACATACTCACTCATCCACTCACTCACTCGCTCACTCACTCACTCACACATTCACTCACTCACCCACTCTCACTCACACACTCACTCACTCACTCATACACTCACACACTCACTCACTCACCCACTGTCACTCACATACTCATCCACTCACTCACTCGCTCACTCACTCACTCACCCACTCACTCACTCACACACTCACTCACTCACACACTCACTCACTCATCCACTCACTCACTCACACACTCATCCACTCACTCACTCACTCACACATTCACTCACTCACCCACTCTCACTCACACACTCACTCACTCACTCACCCACTCTCACTCACATACTCACTCATCCACTCACTCACTCACTCATACACTCACACACTCACTCACTCACCCATTCACTCACACACTCACTCACTCACTCACTCACTCACACACTCACTCATCCACTCACCCACTCACTTACTCGCTCACTCACTCACTCACTCACTCACACACTCACTCACTCACTCACAAACACATCAGCCCTGTCCCTTGATCAATTACCCACATATTAGTTTATTTCATTCACCCATCCCTGTTTATCTCCCACTGAGCTGTTGGGCTCTTAAGCACTTTGAGTTGTTCTTGGTGCTTGCTTTTGTGAACTTGAGTCTGAGCTGGAGCATAAAGACTTTCTAACTGGGCTGCCACAATCACACACAACATACTGTCACATCAATATGTAAAGACAGCACCTTATTGTAGTGTGAAAAAAAAATATCTCTGTGAGAGAATTTACAATTGATCAGAGCCATGAATCTCTTAAAAATATTGTAGTCTTAAGTAATACTTTAAATTATATTTTAATATTTTATACTTTTGAGAGATACACTGTGATCATGTTGCTTAGGCTGTATATAGTCTAGTATACAGTATAACCACAACGCCGTAAGCCAGCAGACAGCAATGTGTTCTTCACCTGTCTGGCAGAAAAGAAAGAAGTGAACACAAGTCTCCAAACTGAACCTCAACTAAAGGAAGCCAACATAATACAAACACAACATGCTTATGAAGGGAAAATGCAACATACCAATACACAGGTGACATATCTCCTGCATGTGAGATGTGACCAGCACCAACACCAGACAGAGGCAGCTGACATGGAGGCACCATCACAGCTTCACCCTGGCATGCTCCACACAGAAGTCAGGACACCACACCAACCAAAGCCATTGGCCATCATGACACCGCGCATCCCACAAGAATGGACACTACCCTATTTTCTTGACCGGGCCTCTCTTGGTCAACAAGGCACTCCTGGGCCCCCTTCTGTAGATTGGGCATGGAGATGGCACTACTTTACCCAGATTTTGAAAAACGTAATCTATTATTTCAGAGATTATAAGGTGGAGATGTTTTGTAACACTGAGCAGTGATTCCTGGCTTTTCACATGTGTGGTTAAGATATTGGTGTGTACCCGAGCCATCCTGCTCACAGGGTCCAGTTTGGCTACCGGTTCCTATGACAACAGAACAAAATAACTTTCCGAATAATCTGAACCATACTCTGCAAACTGCATTTGCTTGGTCCAAAACCGTCACTCAGCCTGAAGCCACTTGAAGAAATGAAGAAAGACCTCCCCAAGAAAAATAGTATGAGTGTAAAGGAGAACCTGCTGTTCCTTCTGAAGAATAGCTCTGCTATTTTGGTAGGATGGAGAAGTTCTAAGCAAAACCTTTCAGCCCTTAGGTCCTGAGTTTGTGAGAGCATCCCAATGAATGTTTATTTCAAGCATCTCAGAGACTTTCAGATAATTACAGTGTTGATCCTCAAAAATCCTCATGTTTTTGTGCTTTAACGGATAGTTTCCTGTCCTATCAATAAGCTATTTATACATATATAAATTACATTACATAATTACACAATAGTCTACAGGCTGAACAATATAAAATAAATAAAGGTAATTGGCTGAATTTGAAACAGTTTTGAAATGTTTTGAAACATTTTATCACCAAGAAAGCTAAATGTGTATTTTTTTATTCTTAATTAATTTATTTTTACTGAAGGAATAAAATATATTGCACATAATAAAGTACATATCCCCTAGTCATAGGTTAACTATCTATTTCGCCATGTGATTCTCACTCCAGCTTTGTAGGTGGCGGTAACAATATGATGTTCGGTTCACCAGTAAGCCAGTGTGCACTCTTTAGGCCACGCCCTCGCGTTTGACGGCTTACCCAAGTTGTGATGACGGCCATGACGGACGAGTCCCCTAAGTAAATAACCTAGATAGCGACAGAAATGGAGACAAATGTGAACATATAACAACGGTAGCCGTCTGCGAAGAGGATAAGGTATTGATATAATAACTATGTTACTGAACCCGAGTAAACGGAGATAGGGATTGGCTAGCTAGTTATGTAGGTAGCAAGCATTATTCAGTCGAAGCACTGTTAGCTAGGTAGCTAACTATGTTAGACGTTGTGAGTGGCGTATAAAGTGAGTAGTGAACATGTTAAAGTGTTAAGTGACTACCTCGCTAACCTAGTTAGTTACGACGTTTGCCGTCACATTAGTGGTTTATGTATCCAGCTACAGAGCAGCAGCTACTGGACAGTTTCGCCGAGGCTGTGCTGGCTGTAAACAGATTGAGTTTGACTGACGTTACTGATATGCGGACGTTATCTTGCTAGTTAATTATATACACTTATTTTTGTCCACTCATCCTGTTACTTTTAACGTGAATATCCACCGTGGTATGTCATAAGATGATATTCTTACAAAGAGCGTGATCATTTTGACTGACTTTTTCTATGGCTGTGTTCTCTCTGACAGTCTAGACAATGCGTTTTCTTTGAATATTTGATATAGCTCATAAATCCGTGTTCGTCCACAAGATTCCTCACTGGTTATCTTCCTGACCCTGTCTCTCTATAACGTGACAAAACACCCTAAGGAGTCAGACACTTTTTAACTTGTCTCTCTCGCTGTGTGTGTGTGTGTGTGTGTGTGTGTGTGTGTGTGTGTGTGTGTGTGTGTGTGTGTGTGTGTTTGAGTGAGCAGGATGGAACAAGGGGTTGTGGATAGTCCTGTGATCCTAGTCATCAAAGCACCTGATCAGAAGTATGATGACCAGACTATTAACTGTTTCTTGAACTGGACAGTAGAGAAACTGAAGACCCACCTTTCTAATGTTTATCCCAGCAAGCCTGTGAGTGAAGCACCCCAATTATGAGAATGCACACACTATTAATGAAGTGGTAACATGTTGAGGAATGTGTTATTGTACAAGAGTAACTGTGAATTACTCTTGTGTGGTAAGTTTAGAGTAATGTGATTTGGTGTGGTGAGACATCATGAAACAGGTGAACCCAAGCACAGGTTACAGGTGAACACAAAGTGACTGGGCACATTTGTTAACAGGAGCAAGCATATTGAAGTAAAGCGATGCATAGAGTTGACTCCAGGGGAGAGGAAGGGGGCGGCAGCCAGTAAGGCTGTGTGCTTGGCAGTTGAGACAACAGGACAGGGTCGGGACGCGGGAACCCACAGGACGTGGTGAGCAGAGCCAGATCTCTGACGCTACCAGTGCCTGTTCCATCAAAACGCCAGTAGTCTGAGAAACAGAGAGCTGAAACAATAGGACGGATGTGCCGGTAGGCGGTTCCTGAAGACGAGCTCACCTGGCCATCGTCCTTGTGTCATATTTATAGCCACTGTATCACACGCAGGTGGGCAAGTCTTCTCCAGCCCTGGCCGTGCAGTTCTGGCTGTCCAACAGTTGCCGGCTAGTACCTGCCTCCATTCAGCACCCCGGACAGCGCATTGACGGAGTGGCAGCTTGCTAGCAGTGGCTTTTCGCTGGCAGGTGCACCCAACCCCCGCCCCCCTCGTCTCAGTGTGGGACAAGAATACTGCCCAGAGTCACAGTGATACCAGTCACTGCTGGTGATAAAGCCACGGCTGGTAGAAGTACAGAATCCCAGCTGGTCTGCGTCAGTGTCTGTTTCTATAGTAAAGCTGCCCTGTTGCTTGACTCTGGGCTGGTGCAACATTACGCCAAACTGCAGCTCAGAGCAGGGCTCAGTTTTGGTCTTGACAGTCGGTGAGACTCTATGAAAGAGAAGGATTGCATAAGAGATGAAAAGACGCATAAACAGAAATGGGGCCAGGTTGCTTTTTCTATGCGGTCTTATCCCTCCAGCTGAACAGAACATGGGGAGATGGGGAGGTCTGGGCTTTTGTTCAGGTCCAATGTCTGCCATTACAGGACTTACCGGTGCTTGTGTGCTTGAATAGACCAAGCATAAAATCTCAAATTAAGGATGCTTCCTTTGGGTGGGTCATTATGTTTGAAAGGGCCTTTTGCCTGGAAGTCTTGAACAGTTACCCAAGCAAAGCAAAAAGCCTCCGTATTATGAATGATAATATACTGGTGAGCTCCAAAAAGGGAGTTTTGTTGTGCAAAGATAATCGTGGTATGTAAGTGCAAGTATCAATTTGAATCCACACTCCAATTTTGAAGCTGGTCTTAATGTTATGCAAAACAAAGTCCCTATATTTTGTTTGTGGTTCTTGCATATACACCATAAAGTAAATGTCACTTTAATCTTTGTCCTACAGGTTGTCTCTGTCTCCTAAAGTGGGTCAGGGCTTCTTTATAGCTAAGCCTGAGTTCTGAGGTTTCATCTTCTGAACACCAGCAGCTCATACAGGATTACAGGCGTAGGGATTAGTTCAGGCAAGACATTTGGCTAATTCTCTGAGCGAATTCTGTTAACCCATCTTGGTTGACTGTTTAATCCAGGAGCCAAGGCAGAAGCTGTCCATGTCCATGTAGCACACAGTACAAGTTGCTGTGAATGTCGCAGGTCATTTTCTGAATATTGCGGTTTTATTGCTGTGCTTGAAAGTCCATTGTTGTTCGTGTGTGCAATAATCACCTTATGGTTTCCATGACAGCGCTCGAAGGATCAGAGGCTGGTGTATTCTGGGAAGCTGCTTCAGGATCACTGTAAGCTCAGAGACGTGCTCCGAAAGGTATTCCACCTCCCACCCGCTACAGTTCCATGTATTGTTCAGTGTGTTTCTCACTTCCAGTCAGTGCCAAACGGGACAGTGGGACAGACTCCAGACGGACAAGGTTGCTCCGTGTAGTTGTGTCTAGTTGTGTCTCTGGTAGTGAGAGACCACCCTGGCTTCAGGCTTGGGGAGGTGGGCTCTGTCAGCACGTGTGGTGTGCAAGTGCTGCTGCTGAGTGTGTGTGTGTGTGTGTGTTCTGCAGCAGGATGAGTTCCACATGCTGCATCTAGTGTGTGCGTCACGCAGTCCGCCCCCCTCACCCACCACACGCAGGAGGAGCGCAGGCAGCGGTGTGCAAGCCACGGTGAACTGCACATGCCGTCTGACACAACACACACACGCACCGTCTGACACACAACACACACACGCACTGTCTGACACACAACACACACACGCACTGTCTGACACAACACACACACGCACCGTCTGACACAACACACACACGCACCGTCTGACACACAACACACACACGCACCGTCTGACACAACACACACCACAGAGATCCACCACACGCCCTCTGACACAACACACACCACAGAGTTCCATCATGTGCCCTCTGACCCCACACGTGCCCTCTGACACAAAACACACCACAAAGATCCATCACGCCCTCTGACACAACACACACCACAGACTGGCACCTACACATTAGCACTGTTTGGCCTGCCAGACAATCTGATTCTTTGAGTTTGAGAGTTGGCATTAAAAAACAGCCAGACACACAAAGCTTCTTATGCCTTCAGTTCTCCTAAGTTTTGTAAATTTATCTCTGTAAGTATTCCAGACCTAATCTCTCAGAATTCTTATCTGTGTTGCTGTCAGAACTCTGGAAGCCCTGCCCCTGCTAATAACACCCACCCAGCGTCTGGACACCAGACCCTAGACAGGCTGACGCAAACCGTGGCACCTGCCTACAACCATGCGTCTCTACAAGGGTAAATACAGTTTCTGTCATGGTAATCAGGCAAAAGGGTCTTGCTGGAAATAGCCATGCTGACGTTTCTCAGGTCAGGATGTTGTCAGCTGTACTGGAGCGGTGAGTGGGAGTGCAGACTTGTTCTGTGGTGTGCAGGTATGCGTGGTTTCCGTGGATGGCCGAGGGCAGAGCCAATCCTGACATGCCCCATTACCCACTGTACCACCCCAGGACCCTGCTCTGGTGGCAACAGCTCTACACGTGGCACTACCACAGGAGCTAGTAAGATACACACACACACAAACACACACACACACACACACACACACACACACACACACACACACACACACACACGTAGTATATCACAGCACATAGTTAGAATAGATATTGAACCCTTGCAGACTCACAGCAAGATAATACTGCTCACTACACACACATCGCTGCATTTCTCTACCAGGTGCAGACACATAGTAATGTATTGGCATTTCTAATAAACTTAACATTTTATCTCTCTCTCTCTCTCTCTCTCTCTCTCTCTCTCTCTCTCTCTCTCTCTCTCTCTCTCTCTCTCTCTCTCTCTCTCTCTCTCTCTCTCTCTCTCTCTCTCTCTCTCTCTCTCTCTCTCTCAGTCAAATGTGGGCCACCACATCCCTTAGACCCTCACAGCCGGTAGCCCCGCCCACAGCTGTCCTGCCCAGAGAGGGGCGGGGCGTTGCCCATGACGTCCCTCAGAATGCCCCTGCTCGGGAGGGGCAGAACGAGGAGGAAGTGAACCGTGATTGGCTCGACTGGGTGTACACGGCGTCCCGAGCTATCATTCTCCTCAGCATCGTGTATTTCTATTCGTCCTTTAGCCGATTCGTCATGGTAATGGGAGCGATGCTGCTGCTGTACCTGTGAGTCGCCACCTGCTGTTTCTTGTGTTTGCTTGTTGTTTTGGTTCCAAAAATATAACATAACCGTCTAGTGTTTTTCTCAAAGTCCGAAACATGTAACATTCAAATAGCTTTGTACCGCATAGAATCCAATTAGGAAAAGAAGCAAAGATCCTGTTCTATGCACTTTGGAGGCTTTTTAAGCAGAAACATGCATGAAGCAGATTTTCCCAGTCCAGCATCAATTTTAACCTCATAAATAGCTTCATAATGAACCAATCTCTGGGGTCAAAGGTGTTAAATGTGGACCAGGACCAGGACTGAGAAACCATAACATAAAGGGCTGTGATTGGCTCTGTCTGTGGCTCTGAAACACCCTATTGGTGGATACTGAGTGGTGATACTGTACGTTGTCTGTAGGCATCAAGCTGGCTGGTTGCCCTTTAACCTGGACCATGAACTACAGGACCTTGCAGACCCGGCTAATCAGGATGAGGCAAATGTCGAGAACCACAATGACCTGCAGGACGTGGTGCCTGATTTTAACCTTCAACCCCATTTGACATGACACACAGTACTGTACAGAAGATGCAACTTAGAAGTTACATACATGTGACTAATTATTGGTTTTCTGCTCCCCATCTCTCTCTCTCTCTCTCTCTCTCTCTCTCTCTCTCTCAGGAAAGACTGGCAGATGAAGATGTTGAGGAAGAGGAGCAGAGAGGAGAAGGCACAGAAGCTGCAGAGGAAGGAGGTGTAAACGCAGGCTTCCTCTCTTCTGCTTGGTCGTTCATCACCACCTTCTTTGCCTCTCTAATTCCTGAGGGCATTCCCAATGCCATGAACTGACTCTCCTTGAATCTACGCCCTCCACTGAACCCCTGACAGGCCCTTCACCCAATCACTGTCCCTTCCTGGTACAGCCCTTAGCTGGCAAGGACTTGTTGGTGGCTGAACCGTAGATGAGCCTCCAGAGCCTCCCCGGACAAACCTCCCCACATGGGGCTGTGATATGGCACCTCTTAGACGTCTTGAACAAATCTCATCCCCATTCAGACAGTATTGCAGGATGGGCTGAGTGTCATAGCTAAGTTCTCAACCCAGGAACTAGGAGAGAGTCTCTCTGAGCCATCTTCACAGGACAGATGAGAGAGTCTCTCTGAGCTGTCCTCACAGGACAGATGAGAGTGTCTCTGAGCTGTCCTCACAGGACAGATGAGAGTCTCTCTGAACTGTCCTCACAGGACAGATAAGAGAGTGTCTCTGAGCCATCTTCACAGGAGCTGTCCTCACAGGACAGATGAGAGTGTCTCTGAGCTGTCCTCACAGGACAGATATCTCTCTGAGCTGTCCTCACAGGACAGATGCTGCTTGGTTCTCTCACATTTCTCTTTCATACAGAATCATTTCAGATGGAGTAAAAAGATTTTAATCATATTTTATAAGTCTGTTCAGTGCTCCCCACTTTCTTTTAGGTGTCTGAATGGGGAATCTTGTAAAGAGCCTCACGTTATGGAGAACAAGCATTCAATGTAGTGTATGTTTGGTAAAAAGAGAGGCTGCACATGTCTGTGGAAGAGTCATTATCCTTTCTTTTTGAAAACTAGCACTTAAAACATTTGTTTTCCCTAAAACACTGAACCGTTTTGGATTAAAACAAACTTTATTAATTGTTTTCCCTTGAGTCTGTTCTTTCGTAAGAAGAAGCTTTGAAATTTGAGCACAAATGCAAGAGTGAAACACCATATGGTAATAAAGGACTGGCATAAACTAGCTTCATCAAGGAGACACCGTCACTACACTGAATGTTGTGGTTTTAATAAACAGTGACAAGTCATGAAACATCCCATGGGAATCTCATCCCACACAATGCACATGTTACCCTTCTCTTTGTTGGATGGTTGGTATGACGTATTGGGTCCGTCCATCCATGGTTCAAACGAGAGTCACCTTACTGATTAGAGTAGAATGCAGTATGGCCAATAATTTGTTAATTGGATACTGCACACAGCATTCTTTCATTCATTGTTTTAGACACACATTGGACTACCGAACTTAGTTTGGTTTCACACTGTTAGCTAATAAATGAGTCATTGTAGTGTTATCTGGACCTGTTTGGAAATGGCTGACATTTCTCTCACAATTCCTTACTATGAAAGGCTTTTCACACAAGCCTGGAAAAATGTCAACAGAGGAGTCGGTATTTGTGAAACTGAATAACTGAATGTCAGCATATTGGTCCATTCCCCCCCCCCATCACTGTGTGGTTGACTTATAAAAAAAAAATCCTGACCCAGTTGGTGTCCTATTAAAATGCTGTTTGCATAAACATGGTTATACAAGATAGTTTTCACACAGCCATGAATGTTACATATCCTGGATTTTGTTTTTTCTCTTAATTTATGAATGGCCTCCATATCATAAAGGTTTTATCTGTTATTAGTGTGACTATAACACTAGACACATATAGGCTGACGTTTTAGAGTCTATCGAATATGTCTATCGATGGCGGTGTTGTCTTCCCACAAGACCACTGTGAGTTGATTTGGTTTGGCGACACCCCATTAAACTTCGCAGCGATGCTACTGAGCTCGACACACTTGTCCTATATCCACTTGGTCCTACTATGACAGTGAGACTGCTACGTTAAAATGTTATAAAGGCTATAAAACCCACCCACCCATACACACAGCTAATAAAGTAACTAGTGAGTGTGTACGGTGGCTCATTAAAGTGGGTACAGGTTGTCAAATGGTTGCATTTCACCATAGCAAGTGTGCCAGGGAACACTGGAAATGATTGAATATGTATAGCAAAGCTGTTTTAGTTTGAATCTAGGGAAGGTATTTATCTCTTGAGGGCCAAACATGCAAGTGTTAAAAGCATCAGCATTAGTCATCACCCTAAACTGAGTCGAAATTGCAATTACTGACTTAACATTAGTGCTTTTAGCACCAGCGGGTCTGTCCTCCTGATGAAAGATGCTTTACTTTTGTAATGTTTGAATTCCCCAGCACATGTACTCCATACAACACTACATCTTTCAGCAGACAGGAGTTTTAAACAGAAAGCAACATTTATAAAGTTTGCCTGCACTCCCATATATACACACACCTCTTGCTTCATTAGAGCCAGCATCCTTGCAGTTACGTAGCTCAACGGCAAATGTACAGGTTGGGACATTATCAAAAGAAAGAAAAAAAAAACTTCAGGATGCTGAATGCAAAGCTTATGAAAGACTCCATCAAGGAAAGCTGTGTGCTAACGGTGTGCAACTGAAAACATGATCCAGCATCCTGTTTCTCTTTGTGTGTAAACCAAAAGTATGTAGGTCTCCTATTCTTCATTCAAGTTCAGATCAACCGGACTGTCGGCTAGCAACAAATGTCTTTTCTCCTCTGTCACGTAACAGAGGGAATGAATGAACGTCCATTTACTTCAAAGGGAAATTCATTCTATCCTGATCTAAAGATTCTTTCAGCCAAGATCCACTCTGCTTTGAGTGTATAATTATAATAGTCCTACTGCAAAATTAGAAGTAGAATGTGTTTGTTTGTTTGTTTGTTCATGTGTATGTGTGTATAATTTGCAGATGTTTTTAATAATATAAGCAATCTGCAGTCATGTAGTGTGTGTGTGTGTGTGTGTGTGTGTGTGTGTGTGTGTGTGTGTGTGTGTGTGTGTGTGTGTGTGTGTGTGAAGATACAGAAAAGTGATTTAATTGACCTCCTTCGTATTATTTTTTTTTTTTTTAAATATTTCATGATCAAGTTTTAAATAAACTGCCACTACATGTAATACATATTTATTGCTTTTTGTCATGAAATTTACAAAATAAAGTATTACTGTTTATTGCACAAATATATAGTAGCATATCTGTCTCTTCCTTGCATGTTCTGGTGTGTTCAGCTGGATGGATCAGCACCATCCACACCACGAGATCAACACCATCCACACCACAAGATCAACACCATTCACACCACGAGATCAACACCATCCACACCACGAGATCAACACCATCCACACCACGAGACCAGCACCATCCACACCACGAGATCAACACCATTCACACCACGAGATGAACACCATCCACACCACGAGACCAACACCATCCACACCACGAGACCAACACCATCCACACCACGAGACCAGCACCATTCACACCACGAGATCAACACCATCCACACCACGAGATCAACACCATCCACACTACGAGACCAACACCATCCACACCACGAGACCAACACCATCCACACCACGAGACCAGCACCATTCACACCACGAGATCAACACCATCCACACCACGAGATCAACACCATTCACACCACGAGATCAACACCATCCACACCACGAGACCAACACCATCCACACCACGAGATCAACATCATCCACACCACGAGACCAGCACCATCCACACCATGAGATCAACACCATCCACACCACGAGATGAACACCATCTACACCACGAGATCAACACCATTCACACCACGAGACCAGCACCATCCACACCACGAGATCAACACCATCCACACCACGAGACCAACACCATCCACACCATGAGATCAACACCATCCACACCACGAGATCAACACCATCCACACCACGAGACCAACACCATCCACACCACGAGACCAACACCATCCACACCACGAGACCAACACCATCCACACCACGAGATCAACACCATTCACACCATGAGATCAACACCATCCACACCACGAGATCAACACCATCCACACCACGAGACCAGCACCATCCACACCATGAGATCAACACCATCCACACCACGAGATCAACACCATCCACACCACGAGACCAGCACCATCCACACCACGAGATCAACACCATCCACACCACGAGACCAGCACCATCCACACCGTAAGATTCAGCTCTCCATTTTGCATTTGTGGGCTTCTCTCTTCTGTCTTTAAATTTTATGGAATGCAGCTTTTAAAGTCTTGGAGCGCCAGTCAGTCTCACTCAGGACTTCAGAATAACTGTCTCCCTATACTCAGGACTTCAGAATAACTGTCTGCCTATACTCAGGACTTCAGAATAACTTTCTCCCTATACTCAGGACTTCAGAATAACTGTCTCCCTATACTCAGGACTTCAGAACAACTGTCTCCCTAAACTCAGGACTTCAGAATAACTGTCTCCCTATACTCAGGACTTCAGAATAACTGTCTCCCTATACTCAGGACTTCAGAACAACTGTCTCCCTAAACTCAGGACTTCAGAATAACTGTCTCCCTATACTCAGGACTTCAGAATAACTGTCTCCCTATACTCAGGACTTCAGAATAACTGTCTCTCTATACTCAGCACCACAGAATAACTGTCTCCCTAAACTCAGGACTTCAGAATAACAGTCTCCCTAAACTCAGGACGTCAGAATAACTGTCTCCCTATACTCAGGACGTCAGAATAACTGTCTCCCTAAACTCAGGACGTCAGAATAACTGTCTCCCTATACTCAGGACGTCAGAATAACTGTCTCCCTAAACTCAGGACGTCAGAATAACTGTCTCCCTAAACTCAGGACGTCAGAATAACTGTCTCCCTATACTCAGGACGTCAGAATAACTGTCTCCCTAAACTCAGGACGTCAGAATAACTGTCTCCCTATACTCAGGACGTCAGAATAACTGTCTCCCTAAGATCTGTGCCCCATCACTCCTCGCTATGGAACAAATTGCAATGATATCTCATGAAACACACTGAACGCACTACAACTGAACCCACATAGCTTGGGGACTGATATTTGTAACAGAGTATCAAAACAATATACACATAAAACATCACAGATACACAATATCAAAACAATATACACATAACAGTCACAGGAAAAGATGTTTTAAAAATGAACTGGCAGTATGTGGAACACTTACAGTACACAACCACTAGTACTGGAATACAGTGAAGGAGTTAACAACCCCTAAAAGTGCATCAAATACAGATATCTGTGATATTCCTGGAGAAGAACTAGTGTCATGACTGTGCAGATGCGTGGGGGGTTGGGCTTTTACATATGAATGTCAGATTCTCTGCAAAAATACCAAATATGAGTTTAGGAAAGATAAACATTTAATAATCTTTGTCTTTTCCTCTCTGTGCATGACAACAGTTGCAATTTACAAGGCACACATAATTCAAACCTGAATTATAACCTCTACGTATTTTAAAGTTGTTACACATGAAACGTCATGTATGAATGTGAAATATACTATAACACACCTGACCGATGTCTTAATTTCTGTTTCTTTTCACAATAGCATAACAGCTCTGTCAGAAGTGAATCCACCTAACTGTGTAGAGCTGCAAAACTGTCTATTAATGAACTTTGAGCTGGTAATAATCCACCTGATCCTGATGCAAGTATTAAAGAAAACTGATATCCAAAATATTGTAAATTAAATGTAAAATATGTTGGATTAACAAGAAAACTATAAAAATAAAAATATAATTTGCCATTTAAACTTAAATAAAAAATAATGAGATCAATTTACAAGTCAGTTCGACCAGTCAAGGTCTTTCCTGTGTCCCCTTCAGTTGGTGGTGTTGACTGTGCGGTCCCTTCACTCGCCTCTGTGTCTGCCAACAACACTCCAGGCCAGCAGGTGGAGCTGTTGGCTCTAGCCCAGCAGCAAGTCTCCAGAGTGGGCTGGTTCAGCAGGAGTTTCTCTGTGGTGGAAAGGGCTGCAAATGGGTGGAATAGGCTCCGCCTCTAGAGGGACGTCCCTACATTCGATCCATCCATGTTCACTCTAACACAGACCACCTTCTCGTGGCTGGTCCGAAATTCCATGAGAAAAAAGAAGAAAGAGACAGAATTAGAACAAATCAAATGTATAATAAATAGAGAGAGAAAGACAGAAAGAGAGATGATCCATTGAATTAGATATAAACTATAAAATTAGTAACCAAAAGACCAGAGTCCTGATTCAATGGGTTGTCAGCAGGGGGGATCGCTACCTCTCTCTCTTCCGCATGGCGTCTGATGCCACAGCTTTCCACACAGAGCTCTTGTTCACCTCATTAGTTAGATTCACTGAATGATCAGGACCGCATGCAGACGCAGACAGAAGGTGCAGACTAGGTAATGAACGGCCAGAGACACACACAAGCACACATTATGGAATGACACAAGGTAACACAGTCAAAATGCATGTAACACACAGCATGCACATAAACATTTAATGAGTCATTTTAAGAAGGTCAAATATGTTAGTCCTCATTTTACTACAGCACAGTTAAATAAAAAAAAATCACTTTCTTCATTTCATGAGCAGCTGAGGTGAAACTGGAGAGAGTGCCGGATGGTGTGGGCCTGACGCCGGGCTCAGACATGGGCCCGTGAAGATTGTGATGCTGTCTGGCAAATGTGATGTGCAGCACTGCAGATGAACAGGTGCACACAGGACTCTCTCTCTCTCTCTCTCTCTCTCTCTCTCTCTCTCTCTCTATTTATGCATTTGTTTTGTTCTAATTCTGTCTCCATCCAAACTGTAGCTCTATCAGCTCCTGCTACCATCTCTGGAGCACACGGTGATCTAGAACTGAGTGTCGTTCATGGCAACTGCACACGGTGATCTAGAACCCTGCGTGGTGATAAGACGTTCAGGGTGTCGTTCATGGCAACTGCCAACCGACTGGCTTATTGAAGGTTAATATGAAATGTAATTTAACATGTAAATATATTGTAAGGTGCACACAGAAGCAATAGGTTCAGAGATCATAGTTCATAAAATTAGAGAAACTGGCAAATGATAGTCTCTGTATCTTCTCTTATTGATTTTTGATCCCTTTTTAGTGACCTCACACCAGTCACACTAGCTGACATTTTAAAAAAGCTGTTATAAAAGAGTCTTTTGGTACTTGCTAAATTATGTCTGTGACAATTCTCATTTACCACTTGAGGGCACTCTCCTACTGCAAGTGCTTCTGAGTACTGTTTGAGGCCTGTAAGGGGGCGCTAACCTGCTGGAGTGAGCATGCCTTGGAACCTTCAGAACGTTCCCTCCTCCTCCTTCCTCACCCCCTCCTACGTAGGACATTTCTAGCTCCTCCTCTTCTTCCAGATTCTGCTCCTCTTCCTGTTTCCAAGAGAATCAATCACGTGGCGTAAACAGCCTAAGTTAAAATAACTGAGAAAATAACAGATGTTTCCACCATATACCTCTCCTCAGGTCCAGCATCAATCTGAACCAATCAGATCCTGTGTTCTTTCACTCTCACAATACACACGCTGTACTATGGTAAAGTGGCCATACTAGTGCATTACATATAGTGGGAAATGTAAGGATCCTACTAAATGCTGTGGGAAGCTCTCACTCGTTTGTTTGTTTGTTTGTTTGTTTGTTTGTTTGTTTGTTTGTTTATATCCTCCACCTGTTTTGCTCTTTTCTTCTTGTCATCCTCTTTCTTCTTCTTGCTCTCGGGCATCAGGTCGTCCAGCCAGCTCAGCTCCCGCTTGGTGAAGAAGAGATCCAGGAGTTTCCTCACGAAGACCAACGCCAGCACCTGGAGAAGTGGAGTGACGGCAGGCTAGAGCTCACCTGCTCGGTGTGGCCTCAGGTGAGACAAAACAACCTTCAACACCAACTTCCACTCCAAACTCCCACACGCTCTGTGACACATCCAGAGCTTCGTACCCAATAGCGTTATTTGCTCAACAATACCGAGTGCGACCCACAAGCGTAACGTCGAAGACGATGCTGCTACAGGCAGACGTTTGGCTGATATCTCTTCTCTGCTGGAGCTCCATGTGTGGGTTGTTGTCAAAGCATTAACAGTGTTGTGGTGATATGATATGAGTCACGTTTTAACGTTAATTACATTTCCCTTTAGGGAAGCAGCTTAATGTCAGTTTCTTGTTATGACAATACAACCACTATACTATACTGAATGTTTGTTCTCATACGTATTGTGTTACTGATGTTTATGAGGAGATAATATTAGTCATGTTTAATATAAAAGTAACATTTATAAAATACCTTTACTTCCCTTTTTTTTGTGTGTGTGTAGATAAATCTTATCGGAAGGCAAGACATTGTTGCGACGTGACACCATGTGCACATGTGTAACAGCCTTCTACAGAGGTGAGCAAGAACAGTTCACGTCTGCAGTTACACAGCATGTTGTGAAACGCGTTGGTGGAGGAACGTGTCCTCTAAGTGATACGACCGTGATAACCGTGCTAAGTGATGTTAACTGCTGCTGACACATTGTCCTCAATAAGGTACAGACAGTATTGTTGTCTTTGTTCATTCCATCTGGTATATGTTGTCGAGGTATAAAGCTAAATAATGTATAGTGTGATTATTATTTCCCAGCAATGTTTAAACTGATCCCAGTACAGCATTTTGGTGATGTGTTAGCTGTTTTTGGAGAAACTGCATGAACATAAGCACATGTGTTGCTGCAAAAGCCACGCGCGTCTTTACCATCATGGGGAAGACGACGCGAGCGGAGGAGGCTTTGATGACCCACAAGAGCACCAGGCAGGTGAGCTGCACCAGGGTGAAGACGTGGACCTTCCACAGCGGCACGTAGCGCAGGTAGATGAGGTCGGGCTGGTGCTTCGCTGGCATGGCAAAGAGCATAATCCTGTCAAAGAACTGAGAGAAAGAGAGAGAGAGAGAGAGAGAGAGAGAGACAGGAGGGAGAGAGAGAGAGAGAGAGAGAGGACACAGAGAAAGGGACAACGAGAAAGGAGGGAGAGAGAGGACATAGAAAGGGACAAAGAGAAAGGAGGGAGAGAGAGACAGAGAGAGAGGGAGACACAGAGAGAGACAGACAGAAAGATAGATAGAGAGAGGAGGGGGCCATTACTCCACAAAACTCAGGCATGGTGACATGCAATATGACATGCATATCTGGTGGTCCATAGATCATGAAGCCATGTGCTATAACATGACTGCTGTATACCTGTATGCCTTTCAGAGATGACACACCCATGTAGAGGAAGACTCCATATAGCACAGGCATGGGAATAAACTAGACACAATACACAATACGTCATTATAGAAGCTGTGATACAAAACACATTTATTTATGACCTCTGACTTCTCCACTGACCTTCAGGGCGGACGTCATGAAGACGGAGCAGCCCATGAGGGTGAAGATGAGCACGCCGGTGAGACGCTGTTCCCTAATGCCCAGGAACTTGGGCTGTTCCCCGGGGGCGGAGCAACCTGACTCCACCTTCAGGCTGTTCACATGTGAGATGGAGAGCACGGTTGCCGCGACGAACCACGGCAAGCCCATCACCGAGCACACGCCCAGCATCACCGCGACGACCAGCAGGTCCAGGTGATACCCACAGCCTTTCTGCAGAGAGAGGGAAAAATGTGAGGACACACACACACACACACACACACACATACACACACACGGAGCAAAAAACCTGCTGAATTATTACCTGAAGTGTTTGCATACAGGCCACTGGACATAATACACTCCTACACTGTAGGGGTTCATTCAGTACTCCACATGTTAATTCAGTCCTGTAGGTGTTCATTCAGTCCTGCAGGTGTTAATTCAGTACTGAGATTTTTGCTTCTTGGGCAGAGGACTCTTGTAGATACACCTTCATTAGAAGGCTGGGCCGTGGTCAGGTGACCAGCTGTGGGAGGTACCTTGAGCTTGTGTTCCTTGCGGTTGATGATGACGGCAGTGATCTGCTGGTCCATGAAGATGAGTATGGTGCAGAGTAGGGCGGGGATGACGGACGCAGGCAACGTCCACCACGGGTTTGGGCCCAGCGGAGAGACCAGCCAGCCACGGTGCTTAGAGGTGGGCTACGCACACACATACACGCGCACACACAGGAGGGATGCATACATGAGTCAGGAGAGCATTAATATATTAGTTCATCATGCCATGTTATTGTGTAAAATGATTTTAAACAGATTCTGCTGGTGTGTGTGTGTGTGTGTGTGTGTGTGTGTGTGTGTGTGTGTGTGTGTGTGTGTGTGTGTGTGTGTGTGTGTGTGTGTGTGTGTGTGTGTGTGTGTGCGTGCGTGCGTGCGTGTTACCTCAAAGCGATCTGGTACATTGAGTTTTGGGGATGGAATCCCTATCAGATAATCAACCAGCACCATCACCATTATAGTCAAAAATACAGCAAAATCACTGATGGTGGAGCGCACCTACACACACGCACATACACACACACACACACACACACACACACACACACACACACACACACACACACACACACACACACACACACACACACACACACAGATACACACAGACAAAAACAGACACACATACAAAAAGCAGGAATACATATTCAGTGAACAGAGATATACATGTCGATCAGCCATCACATTAAAACCACCTGCCTGCCTGTGTAGTTTCCACCCTTATCACCAAAACAACTCTGACGCGTGACACATGGACTCCTCTAGACCTCTGAAGCTGTCCTGTGGTATCTGGTGTCCTGTGGTACCAGGTGTCCTGTGGTATCAGGTGTCCTGTGGTACCAGGTGTCCTGTGGTATCAGCTGTCCTGTGGGATCAGCTGTCCTGTGGGATCTGGGGTCCTGTGGTACCAGGTGTCCTGTGGTATCAGCTGTCCTGTGGTATCTGGTGTCCTGTGGTACCAGGTGTCCTGTGGTATCTGGTGTCCTGTGGTATCTGGCACTAAGACTTTAGCAGCTGTCCTGTAAGTCATGAGGCTTCCATGGATCACACTTGTTTTTCCAGCAAATCCAACAGATGTTCAATCGGACTGAGATCTGGGGCATTTGGAGATCAAATCAACACCTTCTCTAACCCTTTGCCATGTTCCTCAAATTATTCCTGCATAATTGTTGTATTCTAGCTGGGGTGAACTTGGTATGCAGGGACGTTTAGGTAGGTTAACCATGTAAAAGCACTGGCTCTCTGATTGGTCTTTGTGTTTATGCATCTCCATCCACAGCAAGCTGCAGTGCACTGTGGGTAATGTCATAGCCAGCATTAATCAACGCCAGCGTTCACGTTTTCAGCAGCTTGTGCTACAGTGTAACTTCTGTGGGATTGGAGCAGCTGATCTTCACCCCACACACACCAGTGAGCCTTTGACACCTGTGACCCTTCACTGGTTCACTGGTTCTCACTCCTTCTACTCTGATAGGTAATCACCACTGAATACTGGGACCACCCACTGCTGCTTTGGAGATGCTGTGATGCAGTCATCACAATTTGGCCCTTGTCAGAATCTCTAACATCCCTACATGTTTTTTTTTCACTGCTTCCAACCATCAACTTTAAGAACTGACTGTTCACTTGTTGCCTAATATCTCCCAGACTATTACTACTACTACTACTACTACAAGTACTACTACTACTACTACTACAAGTACTACTACTACCACTACTACTACTACTACTACTACAAGTACTACTACTACTACTACTACTACTACTACAAGTACTACTACTACTACTACTACTACAAGTACTACTACTACCACTACTACTACTACTACTACTACTACTACTACTACTACTACAAGTACTACTACTACTACTACTACTACCACTACTACTACTACTACTACTACAAGTACTACTACTACTACAAGTACTACTACTACTACTACTACAAGTACTACAAGTACTACTACTACTACTACTACTACTACTACTACCCCTACTACTACTACTACTACTACTACTACTACAAGTACTACTACTTTTGTTTGTGTAATAGTAGTAGTAGTAGTAGTAGTAGTAGTCTTGTATCTTGATTTTGGACCTATCTACAGTACAATCTTGGATGAATTCTGTGAACAGATGGCAAAGCACTTTGTAAGTCACTCTGGATAAGAGCGTCTGCTAAAGGCCCTAAATGTACATGTAGTTGTAGTTGTTGATGTAGCTGAGGGCACCTTGGTGGGGAAGTATCGCTCCATCTTGAACTGCTTGAGCACAGAGGACAGGAAGAAGGTGGTGAAGAAGAGGATGACGGACCAGAAGAGGACGTCAGGGATGAAGGGCCCGTGGTGACCACACGCAGAGCCCACAAACTCACCATGAAGCTGCTTACACATCTACACACACACACACACACACACACACACACACACACACACACACACACACACACACACACACACACACACACGGGGGAGAGGGAGTGGTATACCACATGATAAACAATGTGATAAACCCATGTGATAACTCATGTGGTGGCCCATATAATGCCCTGTGTGTTTAAATATATATTTCATATACAGTATGTATATGTATATGTGAGAGTGAGATAGAAAGAGAGAGAGAGAGAGAGAGAGAGAGAGAGAGAGAGAGAGAGAGAGAGAGAGAGAGAGAGAGAGAGAGAGAGAGAGAGATAGTGTGTGTACTGACCGACACATTAAGATGATTCCATGGTATGGATTCTGCAGTGTGTCCCGTGTGGTTCCAGAGCTGCAGTGTCTCATTGGTCACTTGATCTGGAGCAGAGCACTGACAACTACAGGGGCCAGAGAGGGACAAACATGAGCATTCTATACAGCACTGGAGTACAAAGGTCATGTAAATACAATCCTATTAGTGTGTGTGTTAAGTGAGTAGTGATGTGTGTGTGCCCACCTGTACAGTGTGAGGTTGTCCAGGTTACTGTGTATGTTGATTGGGTAGTGATGTGTGTGTGCCCACCTGTACAGTGTGAGGTTGTCCAGGTTACTGTGTGTGTTGACTGGGTAGGTCTCTCCCAGGTGCACCAGTTTCTCGATGGCTTCGTAGATGAAGATAACACAGATGAGTGCAGCGAACGCTTCCTCTGTGAAGCGGGTGATGTAACACACAAGCGAGCTTGCGTCCGTGGCAACCAGCACTATGCAGAGGAATGCTGTCCACAGGCCAATACAGGCACGCAAGGACAGATAGACCATACCGTAGTCCCTACCGCATCACAGAGCATGGAGGAGAATTTCACAGGTGTTTATAATCAGTGTATTCATTTTGAAAAAAAAAGGTTAATCACAGCCGCTCTCTTGTATTAACATTTATATTTGCTAGTGCTGAGATTTTTTATGCTTAAAAGTACTCAAAGATTATAATTACATGTTTATTACTTAGACATTTGATTGTGTTTATTCAGAAAAATACCACTGGGTGGCAGCATTGTGAATAAAACTCAGAACTCACTCGCAGAATTTGAAGAGGATTTTCTCAAAGACCAGAACAGGGCCTGTGCTACCGAGGATGGTGAGGGGCTGGCCAGCAAAGAGGGAAAACGCCACCCCAGTCAGAGAGGCTCCGAATAGTGATTCTATTGCACTCTGAGAGAGTGAGAGAGAGAGAGAGAGAGAGAGAGAGAGAGAGAGAGAGTCACAAGGTGGTCTTGAGAAAAAGCAAGGGGCACTCTCCCAGGCTCTGCTTGTCACTCAAGTTTGTTGACCCAGGGAGCCCTCATGCGTTCCTGGCTCCGCCCCTTTTAGCCATGCGGCCATAGCTAGATCTGCTACAGTCCATCCTTGCACACATGAAAAATCTCTTCTCTTTTTCTGCTGAGGTAATCCTACTACTGATGTCCTGCTGAGGTAACCCTACTACTGATGTCCTGCTGAGGTAACCCTACTACTGATGTCCTGCTGAGGTAACCCTACTAATGATG
>NC_135215.1:15292602-15320102 GCF_052324685.1 Brachyhypopomus gauderio | reverse complement strand
ATTATTCGCTGGCTCCTGCTTCCTGTCATTGCTTAAAAATGTGTGTTAAGAGTCTCTACATTTGTCCAGTTCGTAAAGCTACAGCAAACATGGATGTTATACTGGAGTCCAGAGCTGCTCTGGTAATATGGTGAGGGATGAATGGTACTGGTAATATAGTGAGGGATGAATGGTACTGGTAATATGGTGAGGGATGAGTGGTACTGGTAATATGGTGAGGGATGAGTGGTACTGGTAATATGGTGAAGGATGAGTGGTACTGGTAATATGGTGAGGGATGAATGGTACTGGTAAATATGGTGAGGGATGAGTGGTACTGGTAATATGGTGAGAGATGACTGGTACTGGTAATATGAGGGATGACTGGTACTGGTAATATGGTGAGGGATGACTGGTACTGGTAATATGGTGAGGGATGAGTGGTACTGGTAATATGGTGAGGGATGAGTGGTACTGGTAATATGGTGAGAGATGACTGGTACTGGTAATATGGTGAGGGATGACTGGTACTGGTAATATGGTGAGGGATGAGTGGTACTGGTAATATGGTGAGGGATGAGTGGTACTGGTAATATGGTGAGGGATGACTGGTACTGGTAATATGGTGAAGGATGACTGGTACTGGTAATATGGTGAAGGATGACTGGTACTGGTAATATGGTGAGGGATGACTGGTACTGGTAATATGGTGAGGGATGAGTGGTACTGGTAATATGGTGAGGGATGAGTGGTACTGGTAATATGGTGAGGGATGACTGGTACTGGTAATATGGTGAAGGATGACTGGTACTGGTAATATGGTGAGGGATGAGTGGTACTGGTAATATGGTGAGGGATGAATGGTACTGGTAATATGGTGAGGGATGACTGGTACTGGTAATATGGTGAAGGATGACTGGTACTGGTAATATGGTGAGGGATGACTGGTACTGGTAATATGGTGAGGGATGACTGGTACTGGTAATATGGTGAGAGATGACTGGTACTGGTAATATGGTGAGGGATGAGTGGTACTGGTAATATGGTGAGGGATGAGTGGTACTGGTAATATGGTGAGGGATGACTGGTACTGGTAATATGGTGAGGGATGAGTGGTACTGGTAATATGGTGAGGGATGAGTGGTACTGGTAATATGGTGAGGGATGACTGGTACTGGTAATATGGTGAAGGATGACTGGTACTGGTAATATGGTGAAGGATGAGTGGTACTGGTAATATGGTGAGGGATGACTGGTACTGGTAATATGGTGAGAGATGACTGGTACTGGTAATATGGTGAGGGATGAGTGGTACTGGTAATATGGTGAGGGATGAGTGGTACTGGTAATATGGTGAGGGATGACTGGTACTGGTAATATGGTGAAGGATGACTGGTACTGGTAATATGGTGAAGGATGACTGGTACTGGTAATATGGTGAGGGATGACTGGTACTGGTAATATGGTGAGGGATGACTGGTACTGGTAATATGGTGAGAGATGACTGGTACTGGTAATATGGTGAGGGATGAGTGGTACTGGTAATATGGTGAGGGATGAGTGGTACTGGTAATATGGTGAGGGATGAGTGGTACTGGTAATATGGTGAGGGATGAGTGGTACTGGTAATATGGTGAGGGATGACTGGTACTGGTAATATGGTGAGGGATGAGTGGTACTGGTAATATGGTGAGGGATGACTGGTACTGGTAATATGGTGAGGGATGAGTGGTACTGGTAATATGGTGAAGGATGACTGGTACTGGTAATATGGTGAGGGATGAGTGGTACTGGTAATATGGTGAGGGATGAGTGGTACTGGTAATATGGTGAGGGATGAGTGGTACTGGTAATATGATGAGGGATGAGTGGTACTGGTAATATGGTGAGAGATGACTGGTACTGGTAATATGGTGAGAGATGACTGGTACTGGTAATATGGTGAGGGATGACTGGTACTGGTAATATGGTGAGGGATGACTGGTACTGGTAATATGGTGAGGGATGAGTGGTACTGGTAATATGGTGAGGGATGAGTGGTACTGGTAATATGGTGAGAGATGACTGGTACTGGTAATGTGAGGGATGAGTGGTACTGGTAATATGGTGAGGGATGAGTGGTACTGGTAATATGGTGAGGGATGACTGGTACTGGTAATATGGTGAGGGATGAGTGGTACTGGTAATATGGTGAGGGATGAGTGGTACTGGTAATATGATGAAGGATGAGTGGTACTGGTAATATGGTGAGGGATGACTGGTACTGGTAATATGGTGAGGGATGACTGGTACTGGTAATATGGTGAGGGATGAGTGGTACTGGTAATATGGTGAGGGATGAATGGTACTGGTAATATGATGAGGGATTACTGGTACTGGTAATATGGTGAGGGATGAGTGGTACTGGTAATATGGTGAAGGATGAGTGGTACTGGTAATGTGAGGGATGAGTGGTACTGGTAATATGGTGAGGGATGAGTGGTACTGGTAATATGGTGAGAGATGACTGGTACTGGTAATGTGAGGGATGAGTGGTACTGGTAATATGGTGAGGGATTACTGGTACTGGTAATATGGTGAGGGATGAGTGGTACTGGTAATATGGTGAGGGATGACTGGTACTGGTAAATATGGTGAAGGATGAGTGGTACTGGTAATATGGTGAGGGATGACTGGTACTGGTAATATGGTGAGGGATGAGTGGTACTGGTAATATGGTGAGGGATGTCTGGTACTGGTAAATATGGTGAAGGATGACTGGTACTGGTAATATGGTGAGGGATGACTGGTACTGGTAATATGGTGAGGGATGAGTGGTACTGGTAATATGGTGAAGGATGACTGGTACTGGTAATATGGTGAGGGATGAGTGGTACTGGTAATATGGTGAAGGATGAGTGGTACTGGTAATATGGTGAGAGATGACTGGTACTGGTAATATGAGGGATGACTGGTACTGGTAATATGGTGAGGGATGAGTGGTACTGGTAATATGGTGAAGGATGAGTGGTACTGGTAATATGGTGAGGGATGAGTGGTACTGGTAATATGATGAGGGATGACTGGTACTGGTAATATGGTGAGGGATGAGTGGTACTGGTAATATGGTGAGGGATGACTGGTACTGGTAATATGATGAGGGATGACTGGTACTGGTCCTGCTGGTGCTGCTAGCTGTTTGGAGGAGGATTGCTGCGTGTGTATCCCAGCTACCTCTGACAGCATTTCTCTTACACACACACACACACACACACACACACACACACACACACACACACACACACACACACACACACACTCACACACACACACACACACACACACACACACACACACACACACACACACACACACACACATAAGGAGCCATAAGATAGGAATGGAGCTGAGCTGTCCCTGCCTCTATCCTGGCTTCTGTCCTGGAATCTGTCCCTGCCTCTATCTCTGCCTCTGTCCTGGACTCTGTCCCTGCCTCTATCTCTGCCTCTGTCCCTGTTTCTGCCTCTGTATCTGCTTCTGTATCTACTTATGTCTCTGTCTGTCTGCCTCTGTCTCCTATTAAAGGACAGCTTGTGCTATAGTAACTAATGGAGGAGATGGTGTGTGTGTCTGTGTGGTGTGTGTGTGTGTGTGTGTGTGTGTGTGTGTGTGTGTGTGTGTGTGTGTGTGTGTGTGTGTGTGTGTGTGTGTGTGAGCGAGTTTGAGTGTGTGTGTGAGCGAGTGTGAGTGTGTGTGTCTGTATGTATACGTGTGGTTTGGGTGTGTGTGTGTGTGTGTGTGTGTGTGTGTGTGTGTGTGTGTGTGTGTGTGTGTGTGTGTGTTTATATGTTTGTGTGTGTGTGAGTTTTCACCTCCCTGTTCTCTGTAGTTCAGGTCCAGTATGGTGCTCCTCTTCCTGGGCTGGTTCTGTGGGGGTTGTTGGGCCGTTCGGCTGGGCAGGAGTCTTCCTCTTCACCTGGACCGAGACAGAGATGACACACACTTCACACTCATGATTTACATATCACAGACCACACACACCTCATCTACACTAAACACACTTCACACTCATGATTTACACATCACAGACCACACACTCCTCATCTACACCAAACACACTTCACACTCCTGATTTACACATCACAGACCACACACTCCTCATCTACACCAAACACACTTCACACTCATGATTTACACATCACAGACCACACACTCCTCATCTACATCAAACACACTTCACACTCCTGATTTACACATCACAGACCACACACACCTCATCTACACCAAACACACTTCACCACTCCTCATCTATAACACACATACAACACACTCCTCATCTATAACACACACCACAAACTCCTCATCTATAACACACATACAACACACACAACTCATCTATAACACACCACACACTCCTCATCTATAACACACACGACACACACACCTCATCTATAACACACACCACAAACTCCTCATCTAAATCACACAAACAACACACACACCTCATCTATAACACACCACACACTCCTCATCTATAACACACACCACACACTCCTCATCTATAACACACACAGCACCACATCCCACAACCCCTCATCCACAGCACAGACAGGGCAGCACTGTTATGATTGGAGGCTACACTAACCACCTATCAGGCCCAATATGGCTTCCTACCCATAATCCCAGTGTGATGCAGGCGACAGCTGTGTCTGTCTGTGTGTGTGTGTGTGTGTGTGTGTGTGTGTGTGTGTGTGTGTGTGTGTGTGTGTGTGTCTGTTGTGTGTGTGTGTGTGTGCTTGTGTGCGTGCTTGTATGTGCCTGTGCATATTTGTGTGTGTGTGTGTGTGTGTGTGTGTGTGTGCTTGTGTGTGTGCTTGTATGCGCCCGTGCATATGTGTGTGTGTGTGTGTGTGTGTGTGTTCTTGTGTGCGTGCTTGTATGTGCCTGTGCATATTTGTGTGTGTGTGTGTGTGTGTGTGTGTGTGTGTGTGTGTGTGTGTGCTTGTGTGTGTGCTTGTATGCGCCCGTGCATATGTGTGTGTGTGTGTGTGTGTGTGTGTGTGTGTGTGTGTGTGTGTGTGTTCTTGTGTGTGTGCTTGTATGTGCCTGTGCATATTGTGTGTGTGTGTGTGTGTGTGTGTGTGTGTGTGTGTGTGTGTGTGTGTGTGTGTGTGTGTGTGTGTGTGTGCTTGTGTGTGTGCTTGTATGCGCCCGTGCATATGTGTGTGTGTGTGTGTGCTTGTATGTGCCCGTGCAAATGTGTGTGTGTGTGTGTGTGTGTGTGCTTGTATGTGCCCGTGCAAATGTGTGTGTGTGTGTGTGTGTGTGTGTGTGTATGTGTGTGCATGGTTGCATGCGTCCATGTGTGTGTGTGTGTGTGTGTGTGTGTGTGTGTGTGTGTGTGTGTGTGTGTGTGTGTGTGTGTGTGTGTGTGTGTGTGTGTGTAAGCTCTGCCCCCCTCTTTCCCGACAGCTTTACTCTCAGTGGACACCTGGTTCAGCTCCAACACTGACAGGTGCTTTAGTTTAATTTCTTTTTGAGGTGTTGTGTTTGCCAATGGAAAGTTAGCAATAACAAAAAAAGTATCCCAGTCATTTTCAAACCATGATGATATTCCTAGTTATCTCAAGGACATGAGCACTCTCACTTGTTCACTCCAAACTACATGTATACACGCAACACCACAAAACACCGGTCACCGACAGAATACGATCACCAACACACCCCACACAATCATTATCTACAGCATACAGACAAAACACTACATACAATACACACTCCTCATCCACAGCACACAGACAACACCAAAACACTACTGATCTATATAGAGACATATAGACACACAGGGGAACCAGGTCAAAACTCATTTTCATGTTCTACAAGACATTCTTTGATAATTATTGCAATGGGACATGCTGCATTATATATATTAGACAGGGTGAACATGGTCTGCAGGGATGTTCAGGTAGGTGACGCATGCCAAAATCTACTGTAGGCACCTACAACATTGGATGGGCTCTCTGATTGGTCTTTGTGTTTATGCATCTCCATCCACAGCAAGCTGCAGTGCACTGTGGGTAATGTCATAGCCAGCATTAATCAACGCCAGCGTTCACGTTTTCAGCAGCTTGTGCTACAGTGTCACTTCTGTGGGATTGGAGCAGCTGATCTTCACCCCACACACACCAGTGAGCCTTTGACACCTGTGACCCTTCACTGGTTCACTGGTTGTCCCTGGTTGTTGTGACCACTTTGGTAGGTCTAACCACTGAGCACTGGTATCACCCCACTGCTGTTTTGGAGATAAAGTGATGCAGTGCCCCAACATCCCTACACTTTAGTCCCCACCTCCCAAAACCTTGACTTTAAGAACACTGTCTGTGCCATTGTGACAATACCCAGCGTTGTTCACTTCAGCTGTCCTTAATTTGAATGTTTTGGCTCATTGGTGTACCATCTCAGAAGAAGAAATAGAAGGGCAGAAGAAAACAGATGAATGCAGAGAAAGAGAGAGACCATGTTGAGTGCCGGGGCATGAGCTTGACCTCTGACCTGAGAGGGGACATTCTTAGGAGGCTCGATGCGGATTGAGGGATCCCACTCTCCTGGAGGGAGCACGGTCACCTGGTCTAAGAACTCGTCGATGCCCGACAGCAGGTCGGCCCTGTTACGAGCCTTATACGCCACATCGTGGAACACCTGAACATGCGGAGGGCGACACAGACAGGCAGAGTGCATCACTACCCACAACACCATTACAAGCTCCTCATGGATCCCTGAATAACCTGGAGATCCATCAAGACAACAGGTTCAGCTGTCTGGACATTACGCCTTCACTATAACTTGTCTGAATTTAAGTCATCCAGTGTCATTGGAGACTTTAATATCTTGTTAATGTTCTCTAATATTGTTTTCCTAATGACACTAATCCAGACACCTATCATGACAACATCAGCCCGACACCCATCCTGACAACACTCCCCCAGAGACATACACTCACAACACTCCCCCAGTGACCTACCCTCACAACACTCCCCCAGAGACCTACCCTCACAACACTCCCCCAGAGACCTACCCTCACAACACTCCCCCAGAGACCTACCCTCACAACACTCCCCCAGAGACCTACCCTCACAACACTCCCCCAGTTACATACCCTCACAACACTCCCCCAGTTACATACCCTCACAACACTCCCCCAGTGACCTACCCTCACAACACTCCCCCAGTTACATACCCTCACAACACTCCCCCAGTGACCTACCCTCACAACACTCCCCCAGTGACATACACTCACAACACTCCCCCAGTGACCTACCCTAACAACACTCCCCCAGTGACCTACCCTCACAACACTCCCCCAGTGACCTACCCTCACAACACTCCCCCAGAGACCTACCCTCACAACACCCCCCAGAGACATACACTCACAACACTCCCCCAGTGACCTACCCTCACAACACTCCCCCAGAGACATACACTCACAACACTCCCCCAGTGACCTACCCTCACAACACTCCCCCAGAGACCTACACTCACAACACTCCCCCAGAGACCTACCCTTACAACACTCCCCCAGAGATATACACTTACAACACTCCCCCAGTGACCTACCCTCACAACACTCCCCCAGAGACCTACCCTCACAACACTCCCCCAGAGACCTACCCTCACAACACTCCCCCAGAGACCTACCCTCACAACACTCCCCCAGTTACATACCCTCACAACACTCCCCCAGTTACATACCCTCACAACACTCCCCCAGTGACCTACCCTCACAACACTCCCCCAGTTACATACCCTCACAACACTCCCCCAGTGACCTACCCTCACAACACTCCCCCAGTTACATACCCTCACAACACTCCCCCAGTGACCTACCCTCACAACACTCCCCCAGAGACATACACTCACAACACTCCCCCAGTGACCTACCCTCACAACACTCCCCCAGTGACCTACCCTCACAACACTCCCCCAGTGACCTACCCTCACAACACTCCCCCAGAGACCTACCCTCACAACACTCCCCCAGAGACCTACCCTCACAACACTCCCCCAGAGACCTACCCTCACAACACTCCCCCAGTGACCTACCCTCACAACACTCCTCCAGAGACCTACCCTCACAACACTCCTCCAGAGACCTACCCTTACAACACTCCCCCAGTGACCTACCCTCACAACACCCCCCCAGAGACCTACCCTCACAACACCCCCCCAGAGACCTACCCTCACAACACTCCCCCAGAGACATACACTCACAACACTCCCCCAGTGACCTACCCTCACAACACTCCCCCAGAGACCTACCCTCACAACACTCCCCCAGAGACCTACCCTCACAACACTCCCCCAGTGACCTACCCTCACAACACTCCTCCAGAGACCTACCATCACAACACTCCTCCAGAGACCTACCCTTACAACACTCCCCCAGTGACCTACCCTCACAACACTCCTCCAGAGACCTACCCTCACAACACTCCTACAGAGACCTACCCTTACAACACTCCCCCAGTGACCTACCCTCACAACACTCCCCCAGAGACCTACCCTCACAACACTCCCCCAGATACCTACCCTCACAACACTCCCCCAGTGACCTACCCTTACAACACTCCCCCAGTGACCTACCCTCACAACACTCCCCCAGTGACCTACCCTCACAACACTCCCCCAGTGACATACACTCACAACACTCCCCCAGTGACCTACACTAACAACACTCCCCCAGTGACCTACCCTCACAACACTCCCCCAGTGACCTACCCTCACAACACTCCCCCAGAGACCTACCCTCACAACACCCCCCCAGAGACATACACTCACAACACTCCCCCAGTGACCTACCCTCACAACACTCCCCCAGAGACATACACTCACAACACTCCCCCAGTGACCTACCCTCACAACACTCCCCCAGAGACCTACACTCACAACACTCCCCCAGAGACCTACCCTTACAACACTCCCCCAGAGATATACACTTACAACACTCCCCCAGTGACCTACCCTCACAACACTCCCCCAGAGACCTACCCTCACAACACTCCCCCAGAGACCTACCCTCACAACACTCCTCCAGAGACCTACCCTTACAACACTCCCCCAGTGACCTACCCTCACAACACTCCCCCAGTGACCTACCCTCACAACACTCCCCCAGTGACATACACTCACAACACTCCCCCAGTGACCTACCCTCACAACACTCCTCCAGAGACCTACCCTCACAACACTCCTACAGAGACCTACCCTCACAACACTCCCCCAGAGACCTACCCTCACAACACTCCCCCAGTGACCTACCCTCACAACACTTCCCCAGTGACCTACCCTCACAACACTCCTCCAGAGACCTACCCTTACAACACTCCCCCAGTGACCTACCCTCACAACACTCCCCCAGTGACCTACCCTCACAACACTCCCCCAGTGACATACACTCACAACACTCCCCCAGTGACCTACCCTAACAACACTCCCCCAGTGACCTACCCTCACAACACTCCCCCAGTGACCTACCCTCACAACACTTCCCCAGAGACCTACCCTCACAACACTCCCCCAGTGACCTACCCTCACAACATCCCCCCAGAGACCTACCTTCACAACACTCCCCCAGTGACCTACCCTCACAACACTCCCCCAGTGACCTACCCTCACAACACTCCCCCAGTGACCTACCCTCACAACTCTCTCCCAGTGACCTACCCTGATAACACTTACCGAGAGACCTACCCTGACAACACTTTCCCAGTGACCTACCCTGATAACACTTACAGAGACCTACCATGACGAAACTTACAGAGAGACGACACTGAACCTTTGAATGGAGCTTGGAATGGAACTGTAGAACCAGTTGTCCTCTCTGATTTGACATTGTGTAAAAAAGAGGACGTCCCTTATCAGTAGAACATCCCAGCAGTTGTAGCTGCCTAATCTCCGGCTGTTTCCAATCAGCTCTACTGCTCATCAGCCCTCTGACCTACACACACACACACACACACACACACACACACACACACACACACACACACACACACACACACACACTCCCTGCTTCCCCCTCCCCACACCACATCCATTTCCCTCACACACACTTCAGTCTTCCCTCTGATGCTCATAGAGTTTCTCTGACTACAACTGACTGTGGTCTCTTGATTGGGAGCTGCTGTCCGAGCTTGTACAGAACAGACTGCTGCAAGTAGACCGAGCAACAATCTGAAGAATCTTTCAGACTCCAGGGATGCGTTCAGGGAGGCGTTGTGGCCTTTATGCAGTTTTTTGATTTGACATTAACTGGTTATTTATGGAAAGCTGATTTGATTTCAGCAGCGTCCTTGAAGCGGAACACATTATGTCATCCAGCGTAATGAAGGTTGCTCATGTGAGTTATGGCCCATTGGCTAATATCTCACCTCATCTGTCATCAGTGTCGCCATGGAGCGTCCGATTTCATGGTACTGAGGACCTTTTCCATATGGTCCCAGCAACAGAAACAAGAACCTGTCTCACACACACACGAATGTACACACATGTACAGTTGATCCTGAGCTAACAATATATAATAACATAAAGCGTTATACGATATAGCATATTTGATTCATAATATAATTATTTAATTATTATCAGGAGTTTTTTTTATTTATTATCAGAGTTGCTTTCCAGCAACTCATCATTCTCTAAATTAGGTATAAATTAGAATGTTTATATATACTCTCAGCTTATGTGTGTGTGTGTGTGTATACGAGTGTGTGTGTGTGTGTGTGTGTGTGTGTGTGTGTGTGTGTGTGTGTGTGTGTGTGTGTGTGTGTGTGTGTGTGTATGAGTGTTTGTGTGTTACCTGGTGGGTACAGGCACCTCTGTGAGTCCTGTTAGCAGGACAGCAGGTGAGAGGCGTACGAAGGCTATGATTGGCCGAGGCAGGAAATCCACCTCCCCTACCAGCACGTTGGAGGCCTCTGCTCCTGGAGGGATCTTCTTCATGAAGTTCATGTCCACCTGAGAGAAAGAAAGAGTACAGTGTGTGTGTGTGTGTGTGTGTGTGTGTGTGAGAGAGAGAGAGAGAGAGAGAGAGAGAGAGAGAGAGAGAGAGAAATTGTGAGAAGAAAATCAACACTGATATAAGTCACTAATAAGATTACTTTTTCTGTCAGTAGCATCAGAGAGGCTGAGTGTCACAGACTGCTTTGGTTCTGTCAGTCCCATAGAGACACTGACTAAGAGAGACCCAGAGCGGTTTGGTTCTGTCAGTCCCATAGAGACACTGACTAAGAGAGACCCAGAGCGGTTTGGTTCTGTCAGTCCCAGTAGAGACACTGACTAAGAGAGACCCAGAGCGGTTTGGCTCTGTCAGTCCCAGTAGAGACACTGACTAAGAGAGACCCAGAGCGGTTTGGTTCTGTCAGTCCCAGTAGAGACACTGACTAAGAGAGACCCAGAGCGGTTTGGCTCTGTCAGTCCCAGTAGAGACACTGACTAAGAGAGACCCAGAGCGGTTTGGCTCTGTCAGTCCCAGTAGAGACACTGACCAAGAGAGACCCAGAGCGGTTTGGTTCTGTCAGTCCCAGTAGAGACACTGACTAAGAGAGACCCAGAGCGGTTTGGCTCTGTCAGTCCCAGTAGAGACACTGACTAAGAGAGACCCAGAGCGGTTTGGCTCTGTCAGTCCCAGTAGAGACACTGACTAAGAGAGACCCAGAGCGGTTTGGCTCTGTCAGTCCCAGTAGAGACACTGACTAAGAGAGACCCAGAGCGGTTTGGTTCTGTCAGTCCCAGTAGAGACACTGACTAAGAGAGACCCAGAGCGGTTTGGCTCTGTCAGTCCCAGTAGAGACACTGACTAAGAGAGACCCAGAGCGGTTTGGTTCTGTCAGTCCCAGTAGAGACACTGACTTTGAGAGAGACCCAGAGCGGTTTGGCTCTGTCAGTCCCAGTAGAGGCACTGACTAAGAGAGACCCAGAGCGGTTTGGCTCTGTCAGTCCCAGTAGAGACACTGACTTTGAGAGAGACCCAGAGCAGTTTGGTTCTGTCAGTCCCAGTAGAGACACTGACTAAGAGAGACCCAGAGCGGTTTGGTTCTGTCAGTCCCAGTAGAGACACTGACTAAGAGAGACCCAGAGCGGTTTGGCTCTGTCAGTCCCAGTAGAGACACTGACTAAGAGAGACCCAGAGCGGATTGGCTCTGTCAGTCCCAGTAGAAACACTGACTAAGAGAGACCCAGAGCGGTTTGGCTCTGTCAGTCCCAGTAGAGACACTGACTAAGAGAGACCCAGAGCGGTTTGGCTCTGTCAGTCCCAGTAGAGACACTGACTAAGAGAGACCCAGAGCGGTTTGGCTCTGTCAGTCCCAGTAGAGACACTGACTAAGAGAGACCCAGAGCGGTTTGGCTCTGTCAGTCCCAGTAGAGACACTGACTAAGAGAGACCCAGAGCGGTTTGGCTCTGTCAGTCCCAGTAGAGACACTGACTAAGAGAGACCCAGAGCGGTTTGGTTCTGTCAGTCCCAGTAGAGACACTGACTAAGAGAGACCCAGAGTGGTTTGGTTCTGTCAGTCCCAGTAGAGACACTGACTAAGAGAGACCCAGAGCGGTTTGGCTCTGTCAGTCCCAGTAGAGACACTGACTAAGAGAGACCCAGAGTGGTTTGGTTCTGTCAGTCCCAGTAGAGCAGCTGACTTTGCTGCAATTTAGCATAATGAGAATTTAGGTTAGAAACTTGGAATGGGCACAAAGCTGCAAAGCAGGGCAGAGGCAGAACCAGCGTCCTCCACACAGTAACGTTACTCCACACAGTAACGTTACTCCACATGGCGTGCTGAGAGCCTTCCATGAGCAGGAGATCAACATTCTGGCTCTGGTGCACATGCATATGAAAGGGTGCTGAACAACCGAAAAGGCAGAGGTCAGAGGTCATCATTTTTCAAAGTGTCTGAATGAATATGCATGCCTTGTATGTGTGTGTGTGTGTGTGTGTGTGTGTGTGTGTGTGTGTGTGTGTGTGTTACCTTGCTGAGGTCAACAGTGCTGCCATCCTTGCTGTTGCCAGATTTGGTTGTACTGTTGTCATTGGGTCTGCCTGCATCCAAAGAGCCAGAGCGAGAGAGTCCTGGTAGCAGTGGACCTGAGGGAAACACACACACACACACACACACACACACACACACACACACACACACACACACACACACACACACACACACACACACACACCAAAACAGAGAGAGAAACATGTTATTGAGAGTGTGATTTGTTGCAATCACTTCTAGCAAACTCTGGCATCGAACTGTGCCAGTCTGAGGAGAACTACATATGCTCTCCATCTGCTTGACGATGGCCTTATCTGATCTGAGACCAGTTTCACGTAAAATAAGTTAGAGTTAGAGTTTTTGGAACCTGGCTGCAGATCAGAAGTAGCACACACCCCCTTCCCTGATGACACTGTGTGAGTAGATGAAGTGTGGGAAGTGGGGACCTGTGGGTTAAGAGAGCCCATAGCAGCATGGCATTATGGGAGAAATAGTCTGGCCTGAACTCACAGTGTCCGCGCCAGCATCTCCTTATTCAGAGATGAACAGAGGAATGTACACTCACTATACAAGCACACACTCACTCACACACTCACACACACACACACTCTCTCTCTCACACACAAACATCACACCACATCTCTACAGCTGAGCCATAGATATACACACACAACATACCTCTACTGCCAAATCAAAGACATAAACACATACCACCTCTACGGTCAAGCCAAAGACACAAACTCAAACCACAGACCACAACTCCACAGTTGAGACATGGAGAGACACACAGAAGTTCATTATGAATTGAGGGCATTTAATAAGTGCATTATCTAGAAGCCATAGAAGTCATAGACGCACATACACCACATAACATTACCTCTACGGACGAGGCTTAGATGGGCACACACACACATGCACACACACACACACACACACACACACACACACACACACACACAGACACACACACACACACACACACACACACACACACACACACACACAGTGTTCTAAGAAGTTAATTAGGAACTAAGGGCATCTAACAGCTACCTTATCTAGAAGGCAGGAGAGTGTGTCTCTGTCTGGTGCATGTTAATGAATGCATACAGGCTTAGAAAGCTACTGTGCTCTGGAGGACAATGAGACGTGTCTGTGCTATTTCAAATAGACACACACAGCTGGAAAATAACACACATACAGTCATGACAGGATAGAGGAGGTCTCCCCTTTCATTTTGCGAGTGCTGTCTGTTTAGGGTCTGTTTAGAGGTGCAGAAAAGACAAGGAGGGGCCAGGTGAAACCAGGCCTGGCCAACACCGCCAGAATGTTCTAGAACCTTCGGCGCGGGTTTAGAATCAACTGCCTGTCATACTGTTTGGGTCTCAGTGACATAGCCCTTCTGTTTATATGACCAACAATGTGCAGGACAAGAGACACTGAAGTGTTTACAGTTCCCATGTTCAGCCCAATAGATCTGCTGTCTGCTGACAGAACACAGTTTCAGTTCTTGATTTTGATTAGCAGATAGTTCGCACGCTCTGGGGCTCCGTGTCCACAGAGGTGAGTGGCTCTGTCCTGAGTGCTCCCCTGGGATTACAAGCACTCGTACTAAAAAACAGGCAAGTAAAAACGTCAAACGGGAATAAATAGAGGAAAAACAGTGGGAAAGTCTCACTGGGATGGGAAAGTTTACTGCATGACTGAATAAACATGGCAGGGCCCGAGTGCTGTATCGTGCGCACACACACACACACACACACACACACACACACACACACAAAAACATGGATGGATGGATGATGGGTGGATAGATGGATGGATGGATGAATGGATGGATCAGATGTTAAAATGAAATCTGTCAAAGCTAAGCCAATGCATGAGCCAATGGGCAGGTTGGGAGGGTAATGAAATAGATAGAAAGGTGAAGGTTGGTGAGACGATGACACGATGAGTAAGAGACGTAGAATTGGGTGATTTATTGAGAGTCATCTCCTCTAATATTTGCCTTGACGAGCTCCTGGGTCCAACGCCTCCTCCTCTGCAGATATCCCCTCAGACTCTTCATCCTCCACCGGAGGCGACACCACGACCTCCGGGATGTCCAGGTGGACTTGGGGTCTGTGGGTGGAGTCAGACCATCGGTGGGTGGGTGGGGTGTTCTGCGGGCTGGGGCTGGGCGAGGGGCCGTGGGCGGGGCCAGGGAGGAGGTGGTTTAGGAGCATGGATACACGCGAGTCGCGTCTCTGGGACAGATTGGTGATGGAGCCGCCAAGTTTCAGAAGGGAGTTGCGAGAAGCAGACAAGCCCTCACCTAGAAATGAGGGAAAAGGGAGAAAGAGAAAAGGGTGGAGAGAAGATGAAAAAGGAACAGTCTGAGGAAAAGAATGTTCTGGGAAGTCTTGAAGGACACACACAGAGTCACGTAGAAGTCCAGTAGAGTTATGAAACCATGCATGCGTGGTTGTTATGGGAAACACAGAAATATCAGACCCAAAACGTCACTCCTGGGTACTGAAATTATGCCAAGCAGACAGGGGTCCACAGGCTAGCAAACGTGGCATTCAAATCCTCATAACAAGTCCCACACATGCTCATAATGTAGTGCACCACAGCAAACGTGACTCGGGAATATCATTCGATCGGCATGCAGAAATTCACGAAATATCAAGAAATCTGGGTCGTTAGTGTCAGTGTTTCTGCACTTGCACTGGGGTCACTGGTTCCTGACCCATTATTGATTACACTCCAGTGCTAAAAGAGCATGTAGAAACGCTGTCGTTGTTTCTACTCCACGTGCGTCCACAGAGCTGGTTTCAGCCATAATAAACATACGTTACAGCAGTCGGAAGTGCGATTACGCCGTGCGTTGTGATCGGAGGGGGATGATGCCATAATCAAGTCATCGTCTCAGCCACGTCCCACCTCCCATGCGTTTAGTGCAGGCAGAAAAGGCAGAGTGCAGCTCTATCCGCACCACCAGTAGGGGACGCCAGCATCAAATAGCTTTTTCACTCTACTCACTTCTTAAGGCCTGAGAGTTACAGCCATTTTACTGGGAATATTCCCAGTCCAGTCCGTGAGACGCGAAGATATCCCTGATACTGTCCTTACACTCTTAATGATTTTGCAAAAGAGTTGAACAAAATTTTAAGTGCACAAATGAAAAGTTAGAAATAAACAAAGCCATAATTGTAGTATTGTAGTAATTGTTGAAGCACTTTGAATTGCCAGTGTGTATGAAAGGTGCTACATAAATAAAGTTGCCTTGCCTTGCCTAGTAAACTAAATCAAAGAGTAGAGTATGAGAACAGAATAGAGAGAGTCACGTGATCTGAATGAAGAAACAATGAGATACATTTAGCCCACCCAGTGCTGCAATTACCAACAAGGCTGTGTGATCTAGTTTGTGGTAATGAAACAGCTATAAAGAAACAAGTCTGGGTTTCCTAATGGGCAAGAGATTTTCATAAGTCTTCGTTTAATTCAGTCATCCAGCCACGCTCGGTGTACGCGGGCGTGTGTGTGTGCGTCGGAGGGGGTGCGGACCGGGCCCTCACCACTGCGCTCCTGTAAGACAGGCTCAGAGTGCTTCTTGCCTATGTCGGCGAGGGAACGCACAGCCAATGGGAAGCGGCTGCTGAGTCTGTCCTCGTTCTGGTGGTGGTGGCGTTTCAGAACCGCCTCCCGGACCTGCTGCCTCAGCTCCTCGTCCAGCTGGCCCGACGCCACCATGCTGTCAATCACCATATCTGCACACGGCGTGGGTGGGGAGGTGGGGTGATGGAGGAATCAACAAAGGGGAGAGAGAGAGAGAGAGAGAGAGAGAGAGAGAGAGAGAGAGAGAGAGAGAGTGAGAGTGATGTATCTTTGGTTTGGTGGATATTGATTGAGCATGATTAGAGCCCATCTGTGGCTTATTACAATCCACAATCTGAAAGGCAGCGCTGCAATACACATAAGCACACATCTGTCTGCCTCGACACACACACACACACACACACACACCTGCGATGTCCTCGATGGAGGTGGCCCTCATGTCGAGCAGCACGGTGCCATTGAGGATGCAGCTGCGCAGCTCGAACAGGCTGTGGAGAGAGAGCGTAGCCACGTAGGGCTTACTCCACCTCTCCCCTCCATCCTCCACATCCTCCTCGAACTTCAGCCACCTGCAGTCGCAGAGAGGAGGGAGGGAAGGAGGGAGGGAGAAAGAAAGATTAGAATGACAGAGAGAGGGAGAAAGGGACAGAGAGAAGAGAGAGAGGAAAAACCTCTGTTCCATGTAAGTGTTCCTGCTATTTTATAATAGGTTCAATTTGCCACACATTGCACTTTTCATCCTTTGATTTTAAGAGTGCACGTGCTTAAGAGTGCACGTGTTTTATGTGTGTGGTGGGGGAGGGTGCATGTCTGAGTGTGCATTAGCAATGGTGAATGCTTAAAAGCAGAGACTGAACAGCCTTTGAAAAAATTCAAAAGTGTAGAGGCAGGTAGGGCAGGTGTGGGGGCAGATGGAGAGGAAAGGGGCAGATAGACTGAAGTGGGGGCAGGTAAAGGAGGAGTGAGGGCAGTTTGGGGAGGAGAGGGGGCAGGTAGGGAAGGAGTGGGGCAGATGGAGAGGAGTGGGGGCAGATAGGGCAGGACCGGGGGCAGATGGAGAGGAGCGGGGGTAGATAGGTGAGGAGTTGGGGCAGGTAGTGTGGCTGAAGCAGCTGTCATCCGTGGTTGCGAGTCAAACGTGGGACAGAAAGACGAGCAGGACTTGAGGATCGAAGGCTACGAGAAGAACGATCTAAATGGATGAGCTCTGAGAGACAGGTAGGAGCTAGACCATGAAGAGCTTAGAAGAAGGATTTTAGACTTAGTCCGAGAGAGAAGGCACAGCGAGTGTAGCTGACGGAGGGTAGATAGATGTGGGAGGAGCAACAGCGGTTGTGCTCACTCATGTGATGGTACAAAAGCAGACAGTTACCTGCAGTTCTGTGTTGGTTTGAATGCAACATTCTCATTGGGTGTCATGTTTGCATAGTTAGGAGAACATAAATATCATACAGTTCTTAAGAGAAATGCAAGCAATATTTCAGTTTGCAGTGAGATTGAAAGTTGTTATAGATGGACATTGTGTTCTAGTTGCTGCGGTTTGAGAACAGCTACATTTGTTTGGAGAAACCTTTGAAATAAGTTGAAAAAAAACTGCAACACAAATGCAGCTTACAAAACCTCCAAATGTTCAACAAAGCACATAACGAGGTCTTTCATCGCGGCTCTACAGACCTTCAAAAACAACTGATTGATTGCAGCAGGTGTCGGGGAGATAGGAGTGTGCACACAGATTTAAAAAAAGAATCATTTTCAAAGTGCAGACCACATTCTGGTTGTGGAACTGGTAGAATGGAAAGGAACTCTGAGAACTTGTGGATGGAAGGTCAGACCTGCTCACTGAAGATCACTGAGAGCCAAGGCGACTGTCAGCACACAAAACAGATTAAATTGTCATGAAGGCATTTAGTCTTTCAGGCCACGTCATGTACGGGTGTTACGTTCAACCCTCCCCCTCTATGCCATCACTCTCATGAACATGTAAGATGGTAGCGGGTGAAGTAACGGCCTGTCCAGACGGTAGTGAGACTCCTCCTCCTTGTGTGGTTCTAACACGTTCTCCCCCTCAGTAGTGAGTCTCCTCCACGCTGCCTTGTGTGGTCCTAACACGTTCTCCCCCTCAGTAGTGAGTCTCCTCCACGCTGCCTTGTGTGGTCCTAACACGTTCTCCCCCTCAGTAGTGAGTCTCCTCCATGGTGCCTTGTGTGGTCCTAACACGTTCCCCCCCTCAGTAGTGAGTCTCCTCCACGCTGCCTTGTGTGGTCCTAACACGTTCTCCCCCTCAGTAGTGAGTCTCCTCCACGCTGCCTTGTGTGGTCCTAACACGTCCCCCCCCCTCAGTAGTGAGTCTCCTCCACGCTGCCTTGTGTGGTCCTAACACGTCCCCCCCCCTCAGTAGTGAGTCTCCTCCACGCTGCCTTGTGTGGTCCTAACACGTTCCCCCCCTCAGTAGAAAGACTCCTCCACGGTGCCTTGTCAGCTCATTGGCTGTGGCTGAATCAGGCACGGAGGTAAATTCAGGGTGTCTTACTATCAGTTAACCTAAGCTATCACTAAAAATACACACGTGCACACTCACACATTACATGTGCACAAACACAAACACATGCACACATACACACATACACACACACAAACATACACACACACATGCTTGTACTACTGTTTTATTGGTAGTTCTATTGACATGTGTATCCAAAACACTGTAATACTGATGCTTTTTCAATACTGGTCCATTTTTCAAATACGAATTGCATTAAAGATGCATTCCTATCATCCTATGACACACACACAGACACACACACACACACACACACACACACACACACACACACACACACACACACACACACACACCTGGCGGTTTCTCTCCATTCTGTGTTTCCATGTTTAACAGAGAGTTCATCCAGTTCAGTGAACAGCTCATGAGGAACATGCTCCACATCATCATCCTCAGTACCCAGAATGCACTGCACCCGCTGAGATGGAGTATCTGTTGAGGGAAAGCAGAAAAAGATGAGCATGTTTGGCATTTGAGCCTTGCAATGTGTGTGTGTGTGTGTGTGTGTGTGTGTGTGTGTGTGTGTGTGTGTGTGTGTGTGTGTGTGTGTGTGTGTGTGTGTGTGTGTGTGTGTCTCTGACAGGCCTGTGTTTTTGTGTGTCTGTGTGACTCATTTCATCTCTTTCCAGGACCTGGTTACCTCCAGAGACTCCAGGTGTTAAATTAGCAATCTATTCACAAGACTCTCTCTCTCTCTCTCTCTCTCTCTCTCTCTCGCTCTGTCTGTCTGTCTGTCTGTCTGTCTATCTATCTATCTATCTATCTATCTGCATTTCTCTACTTGCAGGTCTTCCTCTACGGGTCATCAGACCTCTACAACTAATTCAGAATGCTGCAGCACGACCAGAGGTGTCAATTCCAGGTTCAGAAAGTAAAAGTCCTCACCAGGATTTTGCTCAAGCTTGCTAGATTTTCTAATTAGTGCAATCCAGGTAAAATTAGTGGAATCAACACAATCCAGGAAGCCTGAGCAAAATCCTGGTGAGGACTTTTACTTACTGAACCTGGTCTTAAATCTTCCCAAGTTCTCACATGTGACTCCTCTGCTACGATCTCTTCACTGGCTTCCAGTAGCGGCACGCATCAGATATAAAACCTTGATGCTTGCTTACAAAGCCAAAAATGGACTGGCCCCTCCCTACATGATGTCCATTGTCAAAAGCCAATCCATACAGCGAGCACTCAGAACCTCAAGCTTGGCTCAACTCAAAACTCCATGCTTAAAGTCTCATGGAAGACAAAGCTCCAGACTATTCTCCGTCCTGGCTCCAAGATGGTGGAACGATCTTCCATTAGCTGTTCGGACTGCAGAGTCTATTGCTATCTTCAAGCGTAGACTGAAGACTCACCTGTTTGTTGAGTTCTTAACAGAGCACTAACTCTGCACTTGCTGCTGTTCTCAAATTGTATGTCTGTCTGTAATGACATTTGAATTCTGGCCTATCCGTACTATTACCTAGGATTAATTCTGTGATCAGATGCAAAGCACTTTTGTAAGTCGCTCTGGATAAGAGCGTCCGCTAAATGCTGTAAATGTAATGTAAATGTATCAATGTCTCCCTCTCTCTCCCATAAACATATTATCTCACAAATACACACACAGCAAGCACTTACACATACATACATACCTCAAAGGATTATCTCAAATAAATTGTTAAAGTGAGAAGACTCAAGAGAAGAAAATAAATTCTCAAGATTTTAAAAGCCATCAAAACAGTAGCTACACATTCCATATTCAGCATTCCCAAATCATAGAGAAAACAGACACTATCATACTTAAAACAGATCAAACCAATCTAGAACCATAAACTGCCATGTTCCATTATAAAGATACAAGTTTCCAAAAACCAATATACCGCAAAGCTTGTTAGGCTCACGTTATAGTGCTTGATAGTGCTTTTGCCCACATCAGTAAATAAAATCCGAAAACTGCTTTAAGTGAAAACAGCTGTGAGTTTTGTGTCAGCGTGTGACAGTGTAAGTGACAGCATGAATGCGGTCGTGTTCACCGTGCGTGGGGGAGTCCCGTTCCCCCGCCTCCGGGTCCGAGTCCCTCTCCTTGGTCCTCTTGCGGTGGTGACGGTGTGCCCGGTGTCTGTGCCTTCTCCGGCTCTCCTTGCCTAGAGGAACGTGCACACCCACATACACGGCCCTGTGGCCTGGGTGAGAAAGAAGGCAGGCGCATTACAGTAAAGCCGCTGTCAGCAGACCTCATCCAGGACTCATTCGGGAGGTCCCGGTGGGGTATTTAAGTCGGTCACGGTGATCCCACAGAGGCCGTTCAAACTGTATGTTGAACAGTGTTCACATTTTTTCATGTGCAGTCTCACTAAGAAGGGAGCAAGTCCCTGCAAATGTGTGTGTGTGTGTGTGTGTGTGTGTGTGTGTGTGTGTGTGTGTGTGTGTGTGTGTGTGTGTGTGTGTGTGTGTGTGTGTGTGTGTGTGTGTGTGCGTGCGGGTGTGTGTGTGTGTGTGTGTGTGTACTCTGCAAGAGGTGTGTGTATTCTAACGAAGAGGGTGAAATCCTCCTCAGCTTGACTGTTATCTACTCTTCCTGTGTGTCTTCACTTGTAGCTATGGAAGCTACACCTGGAGAGCTGAATTCACCATGTCCCTGGAGGTCCCATGGATTCACCATGTGGCTGGAGGTCCCATGGATTCACCATGGAAGAAGCTTGCACCATGACACTGACATGGGCACGTGGGCAACTGTCTCTGTTCTCCTTTTGCCTAGTGGTGATCTCTGAAAGTTACGCAATGATGATTCACAACAGCGAATATCTCTTCATGGTGGCACGTGACATGGGCTGGGAGATGTTAGGCAGCTAGTGAACAGTCAGATCTTGAAGTTGACATGTTGGAAGTATGATCTCAGATCAGGCGGATCCTGTGGACTGATCCCAGTATACAGTAGTTAGTCGCTACCAAACTGTTCCATGCAAGGACAAGAGGAAAAGTGGTGACAGGGTCACGCACGGGCCACGGTTCACACGTGCACATGGTGGTCGACGGCCATCTGCTTCAATCCCATAGACGAGCTACTGTAGCACAAACTGATGGGGACATTAATGGTTATGACAGAACGGGGTCAGATCCTGCTGGGCACTGCAGGTTGTGCCTATGAGGCTCCATGGTGCTTCCTGTACACCATGTGAGAAACCAATGGTCCTGGTATATGTGTATGCAACTTTTACATGTGCCACCTACCTAAAAATTATTGCAGACCACGTGCAGTCCTTCAAAGCAACGACAGTGACTACCTTCAGTAGAAAAACGCATCCTGCAACACTGCCAAAACCGCTCAGGGGTCTGAGGAATGTGACAAAAAGGTCTCGGGTTGGCTCAGACTCCGATTTCTCCAACGAAGCTTTTGTGGGGTGTGCTGGAAAGTCCAACCCATGGAGATCTTGTGGCATCCTTGTCTTGACAGGGCAGAGCTATTTTCTTGGCTCATAGACAATATTTTGCAGGAGGTTTTAATGTTATGATTGATTGGTGCATATTTATCTTATTGTAATTGTTGTATGAGGTGGTTGGACAGTAGAGCTTGTTCTATTCAGTTCTAATCACACATGCAGGCACTCACACGCACACACACACACACACACACACACACACACACACACACACACACACACACACACACTCACACGCACTCACACGCACACTGTTAGTTAGTGCCTCAGAGGTAGGACTTGGACAATGCTTGTTTCCTGCATTATGGTGGCTCACAGCTGGAGCTTTGATTCATGCTGCTCTGTTTAGAGCCTTTTGTGAACAAAAATATCACAGACTGTGAAAGCATGAACACACTGACGTGTGATGAATGTCATGTGATCAATGACATGACTGCTGGCGCATCAGCAGTGTCGTGATTAATGACGCCCTTGGTACATCTTGGGTGTTTCATGTTCCTTGTTCCTGATGTTATTTTCACTTGGCATTGGCACATCTGTCACTACGGCCCTCTACTGTTTGTCCATCACTGCTGTGTCCTGTTGGTTAGCCATTACCATTTTATCAGTCTGTATCTGGACATCTCACAGGGTCTTAGCTGGGTCAGTCTCCACCACCTTCAGATGGTGGATGTAATGCACTTTGACCTCGGGGGTTCCTGTCTGCACTTAACACAGATGTTTCTGTGTTCTGTGGCAGCTGCTTGGTTATAGAATTCCATGTTTGTTCTCCCTGCTAGAATCTTGCATCCCGCTCTTGTACTGTGCTGTCTGGGGCATCTTTGCACATCCTTCATCTGTGGTCCCACCTGGTGTGGTAGATCCAGCCTCTACTGATCTCATATTCAGAGCTTGTTCCTGTGCTGCCATGATTAGTGCCTCTGTGCTGTCTGTCAAGCCAGACTTCAACATTCATAGGTAGGATTTCTCCTTATCAGCTTCTTGCTCTATTGGCCAGTGGTCCACACTGTGAAGGGGTTACCCTCCCATCACACCTGCGCCTCCACATTCCTCAGGTTCCTGCTGTCTGTGGTACTCACTAAATGCTTCATCACTTCAGGCCATCTTCATCTTCATCTTCCCGGCATATTCCTCAATCGTGGATGTTTCATCCTAGTGTTTCTGATGCTCACTAGTCCTCAGCCCACTTCAGGTTAGTGTACGGTCACAGAGTGCTGGATTTGGGATGAAACCTTCCATGCATTGTGAGGATTTAAGAGTGTGAGGTTTTTAAAGTGTGTACATACTATATTAAAATTCAGTATATACTAATCACCTCCAATGTGCAAACTTCCACTGAACATTATCCACAGTATTTAAGCACAGGAGAGAAAGGCTGGACGTAGGTGAGTAGAGTGAATTAATGCAGTGGCAGGGGAAAATGAGCATGATGCTAAGTAGTCTAATGTCCAGTAATGAAGTCAGTAAAGGTGCTGGGTCCCAGAGGACAATGAGTGGACCAGTGAATTGGTACAAGTAAACCAGTCAGTCACTCATTTAAGAATGATTACTTTTGATTTATCTCTCATTCTCTCTCTCTCTCTCTCTCTCTCTCTCTCTCTCTCTCTCTCTCTCTCTCTCTCTCTCCTCTTTGTGTTCCTGATCTCTCTCTGTCTCTCTCTGTGTTCCTGCTCTCCCAAGTGTGTCTTCCTTTCTTGTTGTTGCACAAGGAAATAGCATTACTGCCCATCACAAATGAACTTTGTTTTCATCCTGGGTGTCTCTAGATGTGATGGTACTGTTTAGCTATGCTGCTTTTTTCTGCCAAAAGTGTGGAGTCAGGCTTACTGCATAATACCTCTGCAACTACTACACATTAAAGAGTGACTGGGAAATGAGACTATGCTCACAAAAAGAGAGAGAGTGATGGATGGATGGATGGATGGATGGATGGATGGATGGATGGATGGATGGATGGATAGACGGATGGATGGACGGATGGATGGATGGATGGATGGATGGACGGATGGATAGACAGACGGATGGACGGATGGATGGACGGATGGACGGATGGATGGACAGACAGAGAAATATGGATGTACTTACTCTCCAGTTCTTCCATCTCAAAGTTAGTGTGCGGGGCCGAGCTTGTTTTACCATGGTCAAGAATCGCCTCTTCACACTGATTCTATGGCACACACACACACAAACACACACACACACACACACACACACACACACACACACACACACACACACACACACAGGCAAAAATACACACAGTTAGCTACAGTTAGCAACAGGCTAAAATACTTTCAGATACTTGATGCCATGTTTTAAGAGCAAACCATCCCATTCATTCAGTTCCCAACTGCAATCTTCACTTGCCAGATCCCTACTAGTCCTCCCTGATGCACTTCCAGAAAGCAGCAGCCTCCCACATGCATGCACAAGATAATTCACACTCATAGGCACACTTACATAAGAAACTCCCACACATACACCTGTCTGCTTCTACTGTAATGCACACTCATTCAATAATGGAGGACACAGCAAATAATTGATTTAGCATTCAGTCTGTGGTGTAGGTCAAGGTGATTGAGCTATCACTGTGTCAGATGGACATCGCCTTTATCATTACAAGATATGCTCTCTCTCTCTCTCTCTCTCTCTCTCTCACACACACACACACACACACACACACACACACACACACTATACAGCTTACTCAACAGCTGAATAGCAGTAACAACCTTCAGATAATCTATTTAATGTTGACATTTTCCATTCAGTCTCCAAAGATCTAAAAGGTATAAGCTCAGTCAGGTTCCTCACAAAACAATCAGGGTCTACCTACACAAACACATCCCTCAGGCATACCTCTCTGTGCTCTACAGCGGGGCTTTCTCATTAGACTGAGTGTTCTGGGATAAATTATTTTGGACCTGTGGAACAACACAGGAGGGAACAACACAATGCCATGCCGGACTTCACATTGCTATGTTTCCTGCTCAAACAAACTTGAGCTGTTCATGGCAGTGCAGGACTTGGAAAGAAATTTGCTACAGTCTTTATTATCACCAAAACCTGTGGCCCATGTATATTGAACCAAAATGAAACAACATTACAAATCCTTACAGGAAGATCACAGGAAATATATCAGTCAATAATTCTTTTGCTTTAAGTTATCTGATGTGGAATAATGTGTCTTGCACCGTGTACATGTTAAGAGATCAACTCATCTACTAGCAGCAGAGTTAGTAAGCTTCAGCTCGGGGGGGTGAGTGTTGGGGCACATGAAACTTTCTTGTCCCTGGCCCCAGCAAAACTGTCAACGGGCCTGTCTAGAGCAAACCCCTCTAACATGTGGGGTCCCCCAAGGATCAATGTTTGGGCCACTACTCTTTAGCATAAACATTCTCCCATTTGGCCAAATAGCAAAACAATTGCTTATCATGCTCTGGTCTTAGTGATAACCCTTCCCTTCAATTGATTAAGGATAAAACAGAAGTGATTATATTTCACCCTAAAAAAGAAAAAAAAGCAAAAGTCAATGCTTTTCTCAGTTCCAAAGTTTAACTGAGAGAATTAAGTGAAGCCTTGACTGACTCAGAACTCAGAACTTTAACAGCTCCATTAAATTCAAAGACAGAATCAGATCCGGAGTGGCTAATCGGGAGATTCGGGAGGATTTCCGATGGGCCGGCTCATGTCAATCTCTAGTTTGGGCCAATTGGGAGGGGAAAATAATTTTGGGCCGTATTTGGGCATGAAACTCCCGGGCTGAAAAAGTGGCCCACTCCGGCCCTGGCAAAAAACCCAAAAAAAAATCACTCAGATTTTTGTAATGGCTTCTTACTGGCCTCCCTCAGAAATCCACCCAACAGCTCCATCTTATTCAAGATGCTTCTGCCAGATTTGTGTCAAGCACTACAAGATATGAACACATTACTCCTGCACTTGGATCATTACATTAGCTCCTGGTCGGCTTCTGCATAGATTTTTACAATCCTTTATTCAATGAGCAGAAAATACATACATTACCTCATGCATTGCCAATATGCTGGAAAAATATTAGACTATTAGATACCTTAGACACCTATTAGACACCTCAGATCAGTGGAGTCTGACCTATTAAGAGGAGCAGGAATGAAAACTGAACATGGCGAGGCACTCCTGAGGTGTTATGCTGCAGTCAGCTGGAATAAACTCCCTAAGCTGTGAGATGTTCACCTAAGGTAACCATTTTCAAAAATAGAAGCATCTGTGTCTTTCAAACCACTTAAAATGAACCCCCACTGAACATCTTTTCTACAGCCTTGATTCAATCACTTTACATCTATTATTACATCTATGAAGGGTTTTTCATACTGTAAATTGATTTCTTTAAATTTATTTTGTTTCATTTAAATTATTTATTATTTCCTTTTTTTATTTTATTCCTTTTTAATTATTTTTTATATTTCATTATCTAATTCATTTTTATCTAAATAAGCTATTGTAAATCATTTTCAAGTGCATTTTAATGTAACCTTCTCTTTCTTCTTTATTTTGACAAAATCCCTCCTGAGGCGATAGATCTCGGGATGTAATAAGCTTTATTATTTAAATTTCTCATATCTGTGTGAAGCACACTGAATTGCCTCTGGGTATAAAAACTGCTAAACAAGTAAGCTGACTTTGCCTTGCTTCCTGTGGAGTTTCTGTTAAGTTTCTGTTTCCGTCTTCAAATGCAGTGGAAAGATTAATTTATTTTTGGAATGTTATAAATGACCACTAATCTTGCAAGTTTGGAAATATGATTAATTAACTGAATCATTCTAGCATGTATTGTTTGCAGTTATTCTCATTTTGAAATCTGACCCCTGTATAGGTCAGAATCCTAGTCCAGTGATGTTTCACACTCTAGTAAAACTGGCTAGTAAACATTGTGTGCATTTGCACACATTTGC
>NC_135215.1:15290983-15292102 GCF_052324685.1 Brachyhypopomus gauderio | reverse complement strand
CCAGAAAAATCTGGAATTTCCTGGTGTTGTTCAGTACAACAAAAAATATCCCTGTTAGTAACATTTTGTTGTTATGTCATTCCTGCTTGAATTTCATGTCAGTACAATAGTTCCCCAACACCGGTGTGGTGTGTGTGTGGTATGTAAACATGCATACATCAGTACATCAGTGAAATAAATCAGAATGCTGGAAAGGTATGTGAGTATGTCTTTTGTGTTTGTTATGTGTGCTTTTTGTGTGGTGTGTGCTTGAGATTTTTAAGTGTTTGGAATTAAATTTTTTAAAAGGAGTGCAAGATAGAATCCTCTATTAGTTGTGTAGCGTGCATGATGTGTGTGTGTGTGTGTGTGTGTGTGTGTGTGTGTGTGTGTGTGTGTGTGTGGAGCGTCAGGGAGGCTGAATTAAATGGCTTCCTCACAGAGAGAGACCTGTGCCCGTCCTGCTGCTGCCTCCCGCCACTACACGCAATTAAACCCAGACACTGCCTAGAGAGAGAGAAAGAGAGAGAGAGAGAGAGAGAGAGAGGGAGGGAGAGAGGGAGAGCGTGAGAGAGAGAGAGCAGGGAGAGAGAGATAGAAGGAGAGAGAGAGAGAAGAACAGAGGGAGGGAGACAGGGTGAGAGAGATAGACTAGGTGGCAGAGAGAGAGAGAGACCAGGAGCAATCTCCAGGAGAGAAAAGAGAAATGGCTCACTCAGTGCTCTCGGAGTGTCTCACGCGCCTCCGTGGGCAGACGCGCACAGATTGAGTTACACAAGTGCAGCACGTGATGTGTGTTTGCCTGTCAGGTCATCAGTAGTTTAATACCGTGTCACTCTCCATTGACCACTGAATTTAGAAAGCAGTACCATTTGAGTAGAGGAGGGGATCTTCTGACACTCTCTGGCCTAATTTTGTTGATTGTTCGGAATAATCAGGGAACCATCCAATCAAGTAAGGAGTGGAGAGGAGAAAGAGCAGAAAGAGAGAAAGAGAGGAGACAGAGAGGAGAAATAGGAGAGCAGAGAGGAGCAAGAGAGACAGAGGGGAGAAGGAAAGAGACAGAGCGGAGAGAGAGACAGTGGGGAGAGAGTGTAGAGACAGAGGAGAGACAGGGAGAGAGGGAAGAGACAGAGGGGA